>NC_049198.1:67240184-67373938 GCF_009769625.2 Cygnus olor | reverse complement strand
CACCTGCTCAACCAGGGGCCTCTCCACAGGCCGCAGGGGAACTTGTGCTGCGTGCCTGGAGCACCTCCTGCCCTCCTGCTGCACTGCCCTTGGGGGCTGCAGGGCTGGCTCTCACCCCTCTCTCCCAGCTGCTGTTGCCCAGCAGTTTGTTTGTTTTTGTATTTTGTGTTTTCCTCATACTTTTACATTTATCATGGGAAAAGAAATTAAATATAGTATTTCACATGAGTTAGAAAAATACTTGCCATTATAAAGCAGATGTTAAAAAAAAAGAAAAAAAAAGAAAGAAAAAAAAAAGCAGTGGTAACTTGAAATCCTGTGTAGTAACACAGTCAGAAGAACAGAAAACAAGGAATGAGTGTTTTCTTCTGCCTACCCCAAATGACATCCAATATAAATATGTATATAAATGTGCAGATACTGAGTTTAGAATTAGCTGAATATTTGCCTTCTCCTTTCCCTGTTTTCTTTGCAATTTCATGATTTTACTCTTTGTTATATATATATATATATATTTATATTTATATTTTATATAACATGCTTTCAGTTTGTACCATCTGCAGTGTAAATAGCTCTTACGATTAGGTCCACGATTATTAAACTATTAAAAAAAAATAGTCAAGAAGTAGTGAGTCTGAATGAAATATTCCTGGGCAAATTTAAGCTAAAGTGAAATTAAATCTTGGAAAACAAAGTATACTCAAAGTTTCTTTCCAAGGTCATCATCTATAACATTTATAAAGTCTTTTTCATTTCGGCCTGGAAACATCAAGTGAAGATGTTAAGCTCATGTAGCTCATTTAGTTCAGTTCTCAAAGTGCAACATACAAAACTACACATCATTTCATTCAGATATTCAGGCAAATAAGTGAAGAAAGAAGAGAAATAATAACATTGTTTGGTTTAATCAAAATAGATATAATCAGTGTATCCATTGGCAAGTCACTACAAATTTTAACAATCAGCAAATATATATTTATATTATTATAGCTGTTGGCATTTGTTTAAAATATATTTATATTTTTTTCAAACCAGAAAATATTTTATCACAGATCATTCCATCTTTTAGAAAGGAATAAAAATATGAGGAAAATATTCCAGCAGTAAAATATTTCCAATGAAGGAATAAAATCTGGTGACTAGAAATACATTTCAACATTCTATGGCTAAAATTAAAGAAAATGGTAGCCACTGCTAAAACGCATGCAAAGTCTTGCCCTGTTCACAGGTGCTGGAAGCCCTGGGAAGAATGACATTTTTTTGCCTACTTAAGACAAATGAGTGAACTCAGTGTTCAAAGTTCATTTTTTATGGAGTCCCAAACCGAAACAAGATTATTCATTCTGTAACAGCTGAAAAAAGTTTGAGTCAACTTTTGTAATTCTGGGTTTGTATTTTCAAAGATAGTACCTGAGGAAAGCCGCTTATAATAAATCATTATGAAAATGTAAGTAAAAGTTTTCCTTTGAGGTTCTGGAACCACCATGACAAGACCAGCTGTGGCAAACACTCTTACTAGGGCTGCACCCTGAGAGGTTATAACCTCTTATAACCTAAAATTCGTAGTGCTCTTTATTCCAACAGAAGTCTACACTGACAGCTAATAGAGTTTTAAGATAAGAAAAAGAAAATAAAACCAAAAAAAGGAAAAAAATCTGAAAAAAAAAAAATCTGGAAAAAAGGCTCTTGCTTGCATTTGGGTTGTTGCTTTGTTTCTATTATTTAGAAAAAGAAGACTCCACTATTCAAAGGTGAAAGACACTAAGAGTTTTTTTTTTTGCTACACAACACATGAATGATGCTTATAGGAGCTGTCAACATTCCTGGTCTGGTTACTGTGGGTTTCTCTTTATCAGCACCCTGGTGTGCAGCACAGAGCCTTGTAAAGCACTTCCATCATCCCATGGAGCTCAGCATAGCACAGTGTTGCATGTCAATTTGATCTTGATGCACAGGAATTTTTTTATTATTTTTTTTTAAATTGATTTTATTTTCCCAGTGCCAGCCAGATGTACTTAAGGACTTAGGCTTTTCTATATTTCTGTTCCAATTGTTCCCTTTCTTTTTCTTTTAGATTTCACGATTGAGAATTATCTTTCAAATTCCAAATCAGTTAAAGCCCCCCCCCCCAAAAAAAAAAAAATCCAAAAGTATATGCATATTTTTTAGAATATCAAATAGCTATGTCAAATAATAAGTGAAGTTTAATCAAACATCATCTCAATTTCTTCCTAGACCATCTCCTTTCCTTTCCTTTCCTTTCCTTTCCTTTCCTTTCCTTTTCCTTTCCTTTCCTTCCTTTCCTTTCCTTTCCTTTCCTTTCCTTTCCTTTCCTTTCCTTTCCTTTTCCTTTCCTTTCCCTTTCCTTTCCTTTCCTTTCCTTTCCTTTCCTTTACTTTCCTTTCCTTTCCTTTCCTTTCCTTTCCTTTCCTTTCCTTTCCGCTCCTCTCCGCTCCTTTCCTTTCCCTTTCCCTTCCCTTCCCTTCCCTTCCCTTCCCTTCCCTTCCCTTCCCTTCCCTTCCTTCCCTTCCCTTCCCTTCCCTTCCCTTCCCTTCCCTCCCTTCCCTTCCCTTCCCCCCTTCCCTTCCCTTCCCTTCCCTTCCCTTCCCTTTCTTCCCTTCCCTTCCCTTCCCTTCCCTTCCCTTCCCTTCCCTTCCCTTCCCTTCCCTTCCCTTCCCTTCCCTTCCCTTCCCTTCCCTTCCCTTCCCTTCCCTTCCCTTTTTTTTCCCTTTTTTCCCTTTCTTTTCTTGTTCCTTTCCTTTCTTTTTTTTTTCCTTTCCTTTTTTCCTTTCCTTTCCTTTCCTTTCCTTTCCTTTCCTTTCCTTTCCTTTCCTTTCCTTTCCTTTTTTTCTTTCTTCTTTTCTTTCTCTCCTTCTCCCTTTTTCTTTCACTGTAATACAGTTTCCCCAATTTAATACAGTTTGTACTTCCACATGGTTTATTTTATTGGCTAGAAGATACAAAAAATTTAAAAGCATCGTACTCTGAAATGCATCACAAATATTGTAGAAAACTGTAATTGTTGAACACTGATTTGATTATATTTTGTTTATTCAATTACTTTAGCTTACTGTTATACTCCCACTCCAGCACACTGATAAGCAGCATAAAGTTACAGCAGACAAGCCATGCCACTCTTGGTTAATGGTCCTCCAGCATTACAATTACATTTATGATATTTTGTCTAGTTGAAGCTTCTATTACACACTTAACTGAATGCAAAAATTCCCTTTAGCCTGAAACTTGCTATACAAAATAATCTCAGTATATGAAAGATTTCCTTCTCTGCAAGCCAGAAGAAATGTTCTGAATAGCTTCATTGGAATATGTATTGTTCTCTAAGCAAAACTTACACCTAAGATGATATTAGGTTATGTGGCAAAAGGCCCATCTCTACATACCTAAAAGAGTCCAGAGGCACAATGGCAGGTGGGGTCAATCTAATAACCCAGACAGGGAAGCAATCTGAAAGAAGTTGCTGCTCTGGTCCCCTTGGGCTGTCCCCGGAGATGCATAGCCCCATGGAAAGAGTTACCCCCTCTCAGGGGGTCATTAGTAGTGGCTCTTTGCAGCACCTCTCAGATCTGTGGAGTCATTACCTGGCATATGTAGCAGACTGTAGGGTGCAGAGGAATAGCGTCTGGGGAATGTGCAGGGTTTATTATGGAATATTTTGGAGAAAAAACATAGGTATGGGATGGAAGGGAAGTTTGAGGAGAGACAAGAAAATAAGGGGCTAGTTAAAAAGTAAAATGCTGGGGTCCAAAGGCAGATACTGGGTAGACAATGTCTTTTTCCCACCCGCTAGCAGACATCTATCCTGCTCAGTGAGAGATGGGAGAAGGATGAGGCTGTTGGTACAGTTTGTGCTTGTGATAGTGCTCTGATTATGGTAATCTACATTGATGTTCATATGTATACATTAATATATGTGTATATATGCATATACATACGGATTTGCCTATTGTGTATGTGTGATTGTGTATCTACTGGGAATGCATGCTCAGCCTAGCTGCTGGTTGGACCGGGGTATGTGGAGCCTCTGTCAGGCTGCCAGATCCAGCAACTCCCTATCTGAAAGCACCTATGAGCAGAGACAGAGATGGGATTACCCTCTTCTCCCATGGCTTCCATGCCTCCCATGCATTAGAGGTTTTGCAGTGATGGGGATCAGGTGACCCACAATCACCCCCAATGTCCCTGGCACTGGGAGCACTTTGGGCAACTTGAAAATCCAGGACAACCTTAAATGCAGTGCAGCGACAGCTGCAAAACAGTTTGATCTGTCCTGCAACGATTTGATCTGATGATGAGACTGCATGACATAGCTGGTTGATTTTAAGCAAAAAGACCATACTAAAATGGGTAGAAGTCAAAATAATGATTCCCGAAGAGACATTTCTAGGAGAACTGAGTAGCTCATATAGCAGAACAGAAGTACCATCTCAATTTCAGATTATGTGTTGATTTCCTGTGGAACCTGCTGAGCAGGTTTTAAGGGAGAAGAAAAGTTGAGCGCACTAAAGAGAGCTCAGGAGAGAACCTGAGAGAGAGCTCAGAAATGGGATGGTATCTCAGTCTCACTCCCTAGGAAAGCAGGCCTGAAAAAATGTTCAGACTGACATCAGAGGAGTCTGAAGAAATTAAGTCACATGAGCGAAACTACAATAGGACAACAAAGACAGAAAGCATATTTCTTTCTGGAACAGAGAGCAAGATTAGACAAACATAGAAAGGATATTTAGTTAGTTAGTTAGTTAGTTAGTTCTCATTTATAATGCTAAGTTATAATGTAAATAAGTTTTGTTTGAGGGCTGTCCAGTAACTTTGTCCGCCAGGAAAGTGTGGGACATTTTTATGTCCTGAGTAAGCAAAGTGGATGGAAAGCAGATGCAGTAGTCTTGGGTCAGTTTGAAAAGAGAGAAACTGCAGAACTTCAAGCCAGGAATAAAACAGCATGAGGTCTGATGCCAGGGGGACTTCTGTCAGGAGGGGAATGACCACTAGCCAGATCTGCCATCTTGACAGTTGCTTCTAAAGGTCATTTTATGGGTTGATCCACAAGGAAATGGAAGAATGAGAAATCCAATGAAAGGTGAAACAGACATTAGAGAAGAATCTCTGTAGTGAAGACATAATTAATGCAATCATCAAAGGAACAAAGTGCTACTTCTTTCAAGACCAATGAAATATAATTTGGGATTTCATTAACCATAATTATAACAGAAATAAAGACAATGTATATTACCTCAATTAGTCACATTAACAGGGTAAACAAAAATAAAAATAATGACAAAATCTTATTTTTGTTTCAATATTTATTTATTTATTTATTTATTTTTGTCTACATATTTCAGATTGCACTACAGCAGAACTGCAGATCGACATCCTAATAGGGTCTGGTACAAACTGCAATACTTTCTTAATTTGATTCAGTTTGTGGCTTGACTATGGCATTTGGCTTCTTGTCACAGTTCAGAAGTACTGTGGTTCTTGTATCCACCAGAAAAAAGTGAGAGAAACTTAGCCAGCCATGTTAGGCATAACTGGATAGCAAAATGAGAATTTATACTATAATTTGGTAAAAGGTGGAAATACAAATACAGGCAGAGAAAGAACAACCTTGTACCTATCTTTTCCATTTTCCTTTCCAAAATCACAATTTTTAATGTCATTTGTATTCTCCTCTTTATTGTGGGAAGTTAAAAGTTAATTAATTTCTTTAATATATCTTGATACTCCCATCCTCTTGGTTTTCACAAAGGTGGCACTTTCTCTGTAAAGGAAGCTGACTTTATTCACTTATGCCTTTCTCTATTTATCTTCCCAGTAAGTGAGAAGCTACACATGAGCAAAATCTTTGCATATGTGAAAACAGCTAATCATTGTAATGTGTTACTAGGGACTCTGTGGAGCCTTCAGTATTAGAGGAAATGAAGTTAGATAAAACCCTGTGGGATTGCTATGGATTAAAAGGCCCTAACTTTGGAAGAGAAATAAATTGGATGGGTTCTTAAACTCCCGTTGAAGAAGGAAAACGTCTGTTGCTTTTCTTAAAGCATAAAATGATGTCTTTTTTTTTTTTTTTTTTTTTTTTTTTTTTTTTTTTTTAAATGGATGTAGTCTATGTGACCTTACATTCAGGCCTTCAGTAATGTAGTAGTAAATAGTAAGACAGTATTGATTATTATTGTTAATCTTTGTCTTCCAAGAGTGTCTTATTTTGTCACATCTAATGTCACATAGATAAGCATGCTGTAAAAGTTAGTAATTCTGCAATTTGTCATTTCATTCCCTGACTTCCTTTACACATTCAACCTTGAATTTTCTTTGAGCAGTTGATTTTTTTTTTTTAATTTATTTATTTTTTATTTTTTTTCCCCATATGTCATGTGTCATTTCTCCTAGTTTTAGCTGTGGTAGAGTTAATTTTATTTCTAGTAGCTGGTATGGTGCTGTGTTTTGGATTTAGGATGAAAATAGTGTTGATAACACACAGATGTTTTAGTTGTTGCAGAGCAGTGCTTACACAGAGCCAAGGGCTTTTCAGCTTCTCATACTGTCTTGCCAGAGGGAAGGCTGGGGGTGGACAAGAGCTGGGAAAGGACAGCTGACCCATACTGGGGGTTTGGCTGGGAATGGGATGCTGCCACTCAGGGACTGGCTGGTCATCGATCAGTAGGTGGTGAGCAATGACATTGTGCCATTATGCTTTCCGTTGTCTTTTCTCATTATTGTTATTATTATTATCATCCCTTCTTTTTCTGTCACATTAAACAGTCTTTATTTCAAACCAAGAGTTTTTCAGTTTTTCATCCTCTTTTTTTTTTTTTTTTTTTTCCCTATTCTCTCCCTCATCCCATTGAGGGGTGGGGGGAGTGAGCAAATGGCTGTGTTTTGCTGAGCTGTCTGCCAGATTAAACCACAACATCAGTGCATGTAAGATATTACATTTTTCCAGATAATGACCTAAAATGGGTAAAATACTAGTCATGTAAGAACTCTCACTGTTCAGTGAGTATGGTGAATGCCTTTTGGATCTTTAAAAATTTGGTGACATGGAATATTAGATGATCAACAAATTGGTAGCTGTCACAGGCAAAAGTATTTAATCGCTTGATTATTAGACAGTAATAATCATGTAATGTCAAACTGTAAAGTCAAGATAATTTTATATGAATCCCTATGTAATGTTTACAAGAGACTAGTACTAAAGATTATTTTGTTCCAGAACAAAAATATTTCAAAAGTTTTCTATATTTCAACATTATAGTAGTATTATTTTCTCTGTATGAACCCTGAAAAGGAGTTACTTCAGCTGGATCATTCAGAAATCTCATTTGTATTTTCTTCTATTTTAGGAAACCGTTCCAGACAGGGTCTCTTACTGTTGTTCAAGAGTCACAGCTGCACACCAGTTCCTCATTTTACTTGAAAATAATATTGAAACATAATTAGATACTTGAGGTTGCAGGTGAGAGTTGTGGACAATGCTGCTTGAAATAAATAAAAGTTTTTCTATTGTCATAAGAAAATCATACTCATTTTTTCATACCATTTACTCAAACTATATAAAAAAATGGTTTTTATGTTTTCTACCCTATGTCACAGATAGAACTGAGAAAGGGATACTGTGAAAGTGATAGAAAACTGGCACCGAACTGATATTTCTCAGAATAGGTATCAATAATTGAACAGCAGACAGTGAAAGACTGTCAAGTGGGTCCTCCAGAACTTTGTCTTGAATCTCATAATTGTCCTGTACAATTTTAAGGTTTTCGTTATGAGTTGAATGGTGGAACAAACTGTGTGCTAATAAAATTTGTGGGTGGCACTGAAAACTGAGAAACCGGATGCATGTGGCTTCAGGAGCTGGTGGAGAACACAAAATTTGCACAATAAGAGAGAAATTGCCCTGAAAGCGACCATTATAAAGAGATTTCAGGTTTGTTTTTTTTTTTTTTTTTTTTTTTTTTTTTGAAGGTAACACTAACATGTACAAAGATATAACTGAAGAGACGTAACAGATACATGTTGTTGGGGCAAAAAGGTTAGAAAGGAAGACCTGGGTAACTACAGACTGGTGAGCCTTACGTCTGTGGCTAGGAAGATCATGGAACAGATCCTCCTGGAAGCAATGTAAAGGCACACTCAGGACAAAGAGGTGATCTGAGACAGCCAGCATGGCTTCACCAAGGACAAAGCATACCTGACCAACCTGGTGGCCTTCTATGATTTAGTGATTGCATTAGTCAACAAGAGAAGACAGACTGACTTCCGGGACTTCTGTAAGGCTTTCTACATGGAATCACACAACATACTGATCTCTAAACGGAAGAGATATGGATTTGAAGGGTGGACTATTCTGTAGAACAGGAATTAGTTGGATGGTCACATCCAGAGAGTTTCAATCAACAGCTCTATGTCCAGGTGAAGATAAGTGTTGTCCCTCAGGTGTCCATCCTTGGGCCGGTACAGTTTATATCTTTATCAGTTTAGACAATGAGACCCACTGCACTCTCAGCATGTTTGCATATAACACTAAGCTGAGTGGTGCAGTTGATACAACAGAAAGAAAGGATGCCATCCAGAGGGATCCAGACAAGCTTGAGAAGTGAGGCCATGTGGACCTAATGAGGTTAAACAAGTCTAAGTGCAAGATGCTGCACCTGTGTTGGGGCAATCCCAGATATGAGTCCAGACTGGGAGAAGAACTCATTGAGAGCAGCCCTGCAGAGAAGGACTTGGGGTTTCTGGTGTACTAAAAGCTTGACATGAACCAGCAGTGTGCACTTGCAGCCCAGAAGGTCAACTGCATCCTGAACTGCATCAAAAGAAGCGATAACAGGAGGTTGAGGGAGGGGATTGTCTACATCTACTCTGCCCCTGTGAGTTCCCACCTGGAGTACTGCATCCAAGTCTGAAGCCTCCAGCACAAGAAAGATGACAATCTGTTAGGGCAGGACCGGAGAAGGGCCACAAAGAGGGCTGGGGCACCTCTTCTATGAATAAAGGCTGAGAGAGCTGGGGGTGTTCAGTCTATAGAAGAGAAGGCTCTGGGGAGATCTCATTATGGCCATTTAGTATTTAAAGGAGGCTTATAAGAAGGATGGAGAGCAACTTTTTGCTTGGGCAGACAATGACAGGACAAAGAGTAATGGTTTTAAACTAAAAGAGGGGAGATTTAGATTAGAGTTAGGAGGAAATTCTTCACTCAGAGGGTGGTGAAGCACTGGAACAGGTTGGCCAGAGAAGTTGTGGATGCCCCATCCCTGGAGGTGTTCAAGACCTGTTTGTATGAGGCCCTGGGCAACCTGGTCTAGGGGGTGGCATCCCTGCTCATGGCAGAGGGATTGGAACTAGATGATCTTTAAGGTCCCTTCCAACCCAAGTTATTCACTGATTCTATGAAAAGAGGTGTATATAGAAAGCCAACTATATTGCAGAAGTGGATCAGGATGTCATTGTGAAGTAAAAATATAGCAGTGATGCAATGCTGTTTACAAAACACCTGGAGGCAGGTATAATAACCACAGTGCACTTGAGGAGCAGAGGTGTGGTGTACATCTCACGATAGTCTTGCTTTAAAGAGAAATTGACTCATATGTTCTGAAGGGAAATTATAATGCAGCAGACACTGCACTATTAATCCCACTTTTAGATACATAAACAAACAAGTAGGTTTGCACATAAAAATCCATTAATTAAAGACTTAATTAAAGGTATAACTTTAAAGATCAGAAATTAACACCTGTACCGTCTCCTTTGTCACCACTGAACTTAACTGTCCATTTATATATTGTATTAAAATAACCCATTCTGTAGTGTTTTTTTTTTCTTGTAATTTTCTTTTAACACTTAATATTAGCTGAAAGAGATGTTCCAGATTATCATGCAAATAACCTTTATTGCTTTTAATCCTTTTGATATCTGCTTTGAAAGGATTGCAAAACAGATTTTGAGTCCTTAAAAAAAGTCACAGACTTTTATTATTTTTTGCAATGTAGCAGACAAAGTCTTAAAAAGAGCACATATACAATGGGCCTGAATCTAGAACCCTTTAATAACATGCAAAACCCTTACTCATAAAAATATGCCTGGAAAAATTAATGGACTGAGATAGTTTTGAATGAATTAATACTGGTCTTAATTACACTGAATCAGTCAGTTGAAGGGTATACTAGATTACTTTCCAGATAGATAAAACCTGCACTTAACTATGAAATAATGAAAAAGAGTTATTGGGCCTTATCAACATATATTTATATTTTACTCAGATTAGCATAATAGTATTATTTTAATAAATATTCAAAGAGCTCTGACTATTTGATTTTTATGGTTAAATGAACATTTTATCTGATACCATTCCAAGGTTTAAGCTGAAAGAATGAAAGAACACAAAACTAGATAAATACATTAATCAAATTAGAATAAATTAATAAACTTGTTAATGTTGTCTTAGGACACCTTTATTTTCAAAATATTTAGAAGTCTGATCTCTCATGATTAGCTGAAACAAATACTTTTTTATTGTGTCTATTTCAAGTTACATTATCCCTTAGGTCCAGAAGTTTCAAAAATGTTTAAGGGACTTCAAGCTTTTTATTAATCTGTTAAATCTAATTAAAAGGATACTATCAGACCCCAGTTGTTTCTCACAAATTTGCTATGAACTCCATCATGAATATGACTGGTATGGTTATTTATTTCCTCAGGGAAAATTACTACGTACACTATGTCTGTAATAAAAACAGTGGGAGAGAGGAGGGAATTGATTTTAAGGAAGGAAGAATAACAAAAGCTCAAGTAGCTTTACTAGCGTTTGCTAAGACTTGGTTAAATATTTATGATGGAATCAGCACATGTAAAAAAAAAAAAAAAAGTGATTACCTACCTGAGTTGGATGGCATAGCTTTCCTGGCACCAACCATGTTTGATCTGCCTTCAGGCAATTTTAATAGTAATTTAAAAGTACTCAGTACTCATCATTTTATGGCAGGCACTCATTTGAAGGCATTACATAAAATGATATGGAGCTCTTATATCCTCATCTCAAAACACATTAGTGATTTCTGCTTAAGCATTGATAGTGGCAGACTTCTCCAATTGTAAAATACAGAACTGAGATGAAAACAACTTATCCAAAGCCCTTTTCCTGCTATGGGTTACTTTTCTATTTACCCTCTGGATACAGAATTATATTCATGCATTTAGTAAAGAGGTTAATCATCATTTTACTTCTTTATGATGACCAGTTAAACTGCTGTAATATAGAGTGATATGTGGAGATTGTGTATCAAAAGCAGCAGTTTAAAAAAGAACAGACAAAGTGCTTCTAAAATGTCTCTTTAGATTATTTTTTTCTTATGAAATAAATTAACATAATATATTTTACTGACAATGCTTACCATCTGCTCTAAGTCCTCAGAGTCCCAGGAATAAAACCCAAACCCATATATACCCATTGCTGAGAACTGAGCCTTCATTATCAGTATGATCTTGAAAGGTGTGTAGAAGAGAAAATCATTACCATCTCTTCAAGCATTTGGTGAGTATAGTCGTACTGCGGGACTCACAGGAGTCCAAAGAACCATTTAATTTTCTGTCTGTTACGACTTGCTGTGATTGTGAGCATTCTTGCTCTGATTCCCTGATCTGTATTTGGATATGTAGGTAAGATTTACTGAGAAAGAAAATTATTCATATTGACACATGGAAAAGTTAGTTTTTTGCAGTGCAGCTATTTTATCCTCTTTTCTGAAGGTGCTTTTGCAGGTAACATGGTTCCAATGTTTTAATCATAACAGATAATCAAAGACATCTTTGATATCAAACAAAGAGTCAAACATTTTCAGAGTGCCATATTTCTTTCCCATACAGTTTTCTTTTTGTGTTCCTTACCTGTTCTTTTACTGGTTCTGATTAGTCTCCTAAGCCGCTCAAATAAGCAGTCAAAATTATATTATATGCAATAATTTTAGGAAGGGCATTTATGGAGATGGAAATTAAAAGGATGAGGAAAATATGTAGATTACTAGAGAGAACCTGAAAATACAGTAATTTTTGATATCTATTTAATATTATCAAAGCAAGTTTTTTCTGTTTCTTTTTTTTTTTTTTTTCCTTACTGAAAGCATTCTTTTCCCCCGCTATTTCTCTTTCTCTCTCTCTCTCTTTTTTTTTTTTTTATTTTTTATTTTTTATTATTTTTTTTTTAACCTCCTGTAAATGCTTTTAAGACTTTTTGGAAAAGCCATCATTTTCAAAGTACCCTTAAGAGCATGTAAGCCTTATATAATTTGAAAAAAATTGCTCTTTTCTAAAATAATGGCAATTTTCTAGATAACTAGTTTACACAATAAGGAAATGCCTCAGACTTACTTTGAAAATGGTAATGCAGTACAGATGGATGGTTTATTTCATACTTCAGAGGGAGTATATTACCAGCAAAAAGAGAAATACCCAGATTAACGTGCATTAGTGAGTAATCAATACTCTTATCAGAAAAAAGGTAGAAAGCTTCATAGTATCTGAGGTCTGAATACTTTGGGAAGGAAAGAGCAACACTATATTTCAAGGTTTTCTAAGGCTTCCCAAAAGAATTGGTATGAGAGAGCTAACACTTATGACTGTGTTCAAAAGTCCAGCAAATTATGAGAGGAACAAAAAGACAAATGAGTCCTGAGCTCTGTGAATTAATCAGAATGAATTCCATGGAGTCCAGTGTCAGGGTTTTGAGATTCACACTATAATAGTTATAAGATTGTAAAGCATCAAATTTAACACTGACTTAGCATCAGATTTTCAACATTCATTAGCAATTTGCTGGACTTCATAGTATGTTAGTACAAAATCATTTTTTGCTGATCATAGAAATTTCTTGTTGTGTAGTTAGGTGAAGAAAAAATTGTGTATAAAGATGTTTTGTTGAAAAAAAATCTATAACTTATGAAATGAGGAAATTAAAAGAGCAATCCCAGGACATAAGACACCACACATAAGAGGACAGAAAATGGAAAACAGAGAGAATAAATATAGCTTTTTGGGGGATATTCAATTATGTAAAGTGACCTTTATTTGCTGTCTTAATACTTTAGTCCTGCTACTGTTCAGAATTTGTATTCAATTCCAGGCTATGGCACACAAACACATATGCTATAGCCAGTAAAGGTTTACTCCTGAGTTATTATTTCTCTCTTTTTTTTTTTTTTTTTTCTTCTTTCTGGACAACCCTAAAACACTCATGTTTATGATATAAGAAAATATCTGTATTGGTAGAAAAATTACAATTAAGTCCCTCAAAATACAGTATTTACATAGTAAATGAAAGCCAGGAAAAGGTGATTGAAGTTTCCAACAACTATATTATAATAATAAATGGTATTAAAAAAGATGGGGGGAAAGGGCCATAGAACAGAGCTAGAAATATGCATCCAGATATAAATTTGACATCTGCTCATTTTACAGATTTTTAAGTCAGACACTGAGCTCTCCATAATACATATGAAAAACACCATGTCCTATTATAGAAGCATTATGTCTTCCCGGTAGCTGTATTTTATCTTTGTATTGACGAATGTGATGACAGCTGAAGACATACATGTAGTCTCTACTATCTAGCCTATCATATACATAAATAAATTTTATCATTGCTAACTTAGTATATTTTTGCTACAGAAAGGGAGAAAAAGTATGGGGCAAACTAAACAAGAATGTCCCAGGCTAAAGCTACAAGTGCTAAAAAAAAGTAAAATAGAACTCTATTAAGAACTCAAAATAGAACCCTATTAAGGAAAATATTTTGATTTCTTTTTTTTTTTTTTTTATTCATTTGTGAAATTGCACTGAAGTTGCTCATTAGAAACAAGAAATAATTTGATGTAGAAGTAAAGTTTCAAAAATTAATGTTTTCAGTTCACTCAAGCTATTTCATCTTAATTTATTTTTTAAATATGCAGCATTTGTTATCCAATATCTATTAATATAAATTGAAGAATACTTTGAGAAAGTTATTTTAAAAAAAGACAGTGTAATGTGTATACAAGTAGCCAAATATGAAGTTATTTTTCTAATTATTTGTGTAATTTATTATTTTTTTAAAGAATGGTTTTGAAAAGGTGATGTAATATCAACATACAAAATGAGCATTTTCCTAACCCTGGCAAAACTGTTGACTTCCACGTAATTATGTTTCATTACTGTGAAATATTGAAGATTTGCAATCTTTGGTAATATTATCTTAAAATTATATATTTTTTAAGGTTGTCCATTAACTTTCACAGGAATCCAGGAAACAGAGTTTATATTGGTTTTCAAGATTAAGTGAAGAAAAAAAATCTCTAATAAATACTTAGTAATGATGTTTAAAATAACAAGAAAATCAAATAAGAAAACAATCATCTTTCCCCAGCAGCCTCAAAAACACTTGAAACTTTTCTGCATTTCAGAGAGCTTTTAGCTGCTACTACCATTGTTATTATCATTATTAGCAAGTATTTTGGAGGAAATCTTTTAGCAAATGCATTTGTGCAATTATTGCTTTTTCTAAACAGAACCATGTGAAACAGAATCAATGTTTGTATGTCACACGTAAAATCTGCAAAATGCTCTTACCTGGGACTCAGAGCTAGTGATGCAAACATTAAGAAAGAAAAAAAAAAAAAAAAACATTTCTAGGAAAAACTAAGCTCTTTGTCTTTCTCTCCTGTGTATTTCATTAAAGACAAAATAAGAAAACATCTTTTCCCTCTTTTATTGTATGAAAAGATCTTTCTGCATGTAATTTATTAACGTACTCAGGCAATTTAACTGGTTACTTTCAGGTTAGTTTTAATTTCAATTCTAGACTTCCCATTAAGAAAGTTGTTTAAAAACTGACCTTTATATTACAGTGTACCACTTTCATCTTTCCCTTCCCTTCCCTTCCCTTCCCTTCCCTTCCCTTCCCTTCCCTTCCCTTCCCTTCCCTTCCCTTCCCTTCCCTTCCCTTCCCTTCCCTTCCCTTCCCTTCCCTTCCCTTCCCTTCCCTTCCCTTCCCCTCCCTTCCCCTCCCTCCCCTCCCCTACCCCCCGCCTACCCCCCTCCCCTCCCCAGCCCTCCCCTCCCCTCCCACAACAGATTATGAAAATGTCTTGCGCAATCCAGACCTGTTCTGTTTCATATTTATTGAAATATTAGAAGGGACTGGGAAAAATCCAGTGGAGGGATGAAAGACATAGTACTCCCCTGTGCATGCTATTAAACTCACATATTGCAAGCTTTATTTTCCTAAGCTCCACTTAGGAATCATTTAAAATGGACATATTCTGTTGTTTTTATGATAACCTCAGCAAACTGTTCACATTTCAAAATTTATTACTGAAGATGTTAAATAAAGTTCAATAACTGGAGGGTTATAATCAACAGGGGAGAAATGATGCACTGGTAACAATGTTAATTGGTTCTAATGTGACTGTTTTCTTCTAGAATGCCTCATTCATCCCATTTTGGTAATACAGTAAGCAAGCTGCTACAACAGACATGGAAAAATAAAGTGTCATCAACTCAGGAGTGAGCAGCTGCTGGCAGTCTTTATACAAGTGAAAAAGAGGGAAAGTTTTGAGATCCCTCGGTATGCTTATTCCTGATGGTTTCAGCTCAAGACAGTTGTGCTGCCTCCAGCAGAATGGGGGCATTTGGTGGGAGCAAAGAGCTTCTTCAGTGCTGCTCCCATGCTTGGTCCACACCAAGCCCTGTCTGAACATGGCCTCCATCTGCCTCTCTGCTGAGACAGGCTGGGTGAATCATCCAGTGATGCTGAGTCAGCTTTTGAATTTAGGGAAAGGTGCCTGGATGTTGAAACTCCATATTGACAGACAAGATGTAATGAGTTTTATTGTCACATTGATACGATTGTGATGGGCTGAAAATTGACCTGTGCTTAGATTTTCTGGTTATGATTTATATTACAGTGGCCGCTTGTTGCTGTAATAAGGACATGCATGAGACTAAGTCAGTGAACAAAGGCAATGCGTTTTATTAGAAATATTAGTATAACTATAAAAGTAATTAGACAGAGGAGGGAAAGAAAAACAAACTAAAATGACTTTAATCCTAAATATTAGAAATACTAGCTGAGAACAATTCTGATTTCAACTGGCATTTTTCTTTTTTTTTTTTTTTTTTTTTTTTTTTTTCTTTTTTTTTCTTTTTTTTTTTTTTTTTTTTTTCTTTTTCCAGTGTAGGCAAGGAATCTGAATTCCCAAAGCTGGGCTATTTTTTAATCCATATTTTATGTCTGAATAGGAAACACTACAAGCACTAGGACTACATCTCAGATGGAAATAGCTGTTACACACCATCACTTACAAGATATCAGCTAAGTAAAAAGAAACTTTTGAAGCACAACAGCATGCACATTAGGACTTTTGTCCTTCACAACAACTACAGGTTCTTCACTACAGTTCTACATTATCTTATCTTATCTTATCTTATCTTATCTTATCTTATCTTATCTTATCTTATCTTATCTTATCTTATCTTTTATCTTATCTTATCTTATCTTATCTTATCTTATCTTATCTTATCTTATCTTACCTTATCATCTTTATTATTTATTTTATTTTATTTTATTTTATTTTATTTTATTTTATTTTATTTTATGTATTTTCCCATAGGATTTCCTATGCATAGGTCTTCCTCCAAATACAAACTGACACTGTTGTCTGGATCACCTCAACCTGGCTTAGAGTGACTAAACTAACATTCTTGAGCTGGAAAACAAAGAAGCATTTGACAAGCTGTGCGAAGCAACTGCTGCTGGATTCATGTTTTGTAACAGATTTGAGGGGAGAGAACAAAGGGGACCAGAGACACTGGTGACAGCCAGTAAGCACAGGCACCTCGTAGGACAAAAACCTCAGAGCAGAAATCTTTGGTTCAAAGTCTCAATTCATAAAGCTTTTCTCATCCCACTTAGGAAAAACAAAAACCACACCTGCAGGTGGTAAATCACTGAGCAATGCAATTCTGCCTTTTCAGCTTTGATTATCAAAACCTTGGAGGCAGGGAGATGAGCTATGCACGGCAGTCAGGTATGTCCATGTGGAATTAGGACTGCTCTGCTGGAGTTGCTAGTTTCTCCTGGATCAGACCAGAATAACCAAGAGCAGAATTTGGCCTGATGTATTCGAAGGGTCATTTCTGGGACAGTGATAATAATGATTTGTGAATTGAAAGAGATTTTCTTGGGTCAGATTGTGATTTCCTCAGCTGATGAGACAGATAAAACTGAACTTTCTAGACAGAGTAGCACAACGAGTACAAACATATTTGCTGAGTACAGAGACAAGCAAAAATTGTCTCAAAACCTTTGAGCATGGATCGTCATATATCAAATATTAATGATAAAGCAAATACTGCAGAGAAATAATTTCTGAGCTGGCTATTATGATTATAATTGAATTCAATAAAAAAAAAAAAAAAGTAGGCAGTTCCCTTTCTCATTAGTGTAAACATGTGTCCATGTTTTGATTCTATTTACCTACCTACAACTGCCAAATAAGACTGTGCCACACTTACTTGCCCTCATCAAAGTTGTGCTGAAGTCACAACCAAACTGGCTCAAGGGTTATTAAATCCTCATCCAAGATCCTTCTAATTAAATTATAAAATCTGTCTTTCATGCTGTCATCTCTTCTACCACTGACGATTTCTTGTGTTATCTGCACGAAATTTGGGATCATAGCTGAAACCAAAACCATTTCAAAAATCACATTGACAGTTTTGTAGTTGACGCAGTAAATAAATGTAAAGATAATGTGATTTTACATAATTTGAAGAATATTATTATGCAGTATATATAAATAATGCCACTTCCTCTTTAATCCTTTTTGAGTTTGAAAGAATAATTAGAATATTTTAATTTATTTTTTTTTTCACATTTTTCTAACTATAAGGAAAACAGGAAAAAACTTTTCCCCCATAACACTGTGTAATAGCTGTGATTTAGAGAAGAACAATAGCTTTCTCTCTCTCTCTAGCAGAATTTAAAAAATATTAAATGTTTTTTCCCCTCCCCTCCCCTCCCCTCCCCTCCCCTCCCCTCCCCTCCCCTCTCCTCTCCTCTCCTCTCCTCTCCTCTCCTCTCCTCTCCTCTCCTCTCCTCTCCTCTCCTCTCCTCTCCTCTCCTCTCCTCTCCTCTCCTCTCCTCTCCTCTCCTCTCCTCTCCTCTCCTCTCCTCTCCTCTCCTCTCCTCTCCTCTCCTCTCCCCTCCCCTCCCCTCCTCGAGTCTCCTCGTGTCTCCTCTCCTCGAGTCTCCCCTCCCCTCCCCTCCCCTCCCCTCCCCTCCCCTCCCCTCCCCTCCCCTCCCCTCCCCTCCCCTTCCTTCCCCTTCCCTTTCCCTCCCCTTCCCTCCCCTTCCCTTCCCTTCCCTTCCCTTCCCTTCCCTTCCCTTCCCTTCCCTTCCCTTCCCTTCCCTTCCCTTCCCTTCCCTTCCCTTCCCTTCCCTTCCCTTCCCTTCCCTTCCCTTCCCTTCCCTTCCCTTCCCTTCCCTTCCCTTCCCTTCCCTTCCCTTCCCTTCCCTTCCCTTCCCTTCCCTTCCCTTCCCTTCCCTTCCCTTCCTTTTTTTTCTTTTTTTTTTTTTTTTTTTACTTGACACTGGATAGAAGGATTAATTATAGTTCTTCACTCTAAAGCAGCTGTGTTAGTATCATGCATGCTAAATAAATTTACAGTTTTGTGATATCATAATTGGAATTTAGTAAGCTTTGAACTACCCACGCTTGAATTGAGCTCTGTGAGCCTAGAGCAAAGCTTTTGACAGCTCAAATGCTGTAATGGAAAACTGAGAGAATTACAATATTCATAGTCCCCTAGATCCCCTTCCTCTCTCCCTCTGACATTATACATTATCTCCAGTAGTGCCAGTCAAGGCTGTGGTGTGGGTCACACCACCGCATCCCATAAACTCTTCCTCGTCTTGTCTTTCACAATGTATAACCATTGAAAAGTCTGCCATGTTAGCTAGAAATACCCAGCAGCCTAAAATCAGCATGTGTCAGCCAACCAGTATAATACAGCAGATGTTTAGACAAGGAAAAATATGGTCTGGCTGCAGATAAAGAGTGTTAAAAAAAAGGATAATAAGGGCTGGGATTTGTGTCTTTTACCCTAGGACGTCCCTTTGCAGTAAATTTTGTGCAGGAGAACAGGTAAGTTTGAATCTCTGTTTTGAAGGAGACCTGCCTGGAGAAAATAATGTTCAACACATCTTCCTTCAAATCTCCTGTAGCTTTTAGTAACTCAACAAAAAATATTTAAAATTTATGAAAAGTAAACACAATTAAGGAAAACTAGAAACAATGAACCCTTCACAGATATGTATAAAACTCTGCAGTGGAGAGGATCAGTGCTGCACTTGAAGTGTGGAGTTACTTTCCACTTGCATCTTTAAGATAGGTATGTAAGGTATAGAATCATACAATAACCAGAGTTGTAAGGGACACACGAGGATCATCAAGTCCAACTCCTGGCTCCACACTGGTCTACCCAAAAATCAGAAATTCAGACCATATGACTAAGAGCATAAACTCCGACAGGCTTGGTTCTGTGACTATGGCCCTGGAGAGCCTGTTCCAGTGTGTAGCCAACCTCTCAGTGAAAACCCTTTTCCTGATATCCAACCTGACCACATCTGGAATATTGCATCCAGTTCTGGGCCCCTCAGTTCAAGAAGGAGAGGGAACTGCTTGAGAGAGTCCAGCGCAGAGCCACGAGGATGATTAAGGGAGTGGAGCATCTCCCTTACGAGGAAAGGCTGAGGGAGCTGGGTCTCTTTAGCTTGGAGAAGAGGAGACTGAGGTGTGACCTTATTAATGTTTATAAACATGTAAAGGGCGAGTGTCAGGAGGAAAGAGCCTGGCTCTTCTTGGTGACATCCAATGACAGGACAAGGGGCAATGGGTGCAATCTGGGACATAGGAGGTTTCACTTAAATATGAGACAAAACTTTTTTATGGTGAGGGTGACAGAACACTAGAACAGGCTGCCCAGGGGGGTTGTGGAGTCTCCTTCTCTGGAGACATTCAATACCCACCTGGATGCATTCCCATGTCATGTGATTTAGGTGTTCCTGCTCTGGCAGGGGGATTGGACTAGATGATCTTTCAAGGCCCCTTCCAATCTCTAATACTCTGTGATTCGGTGTGTGATTCTGTTTGTGATTCTGAACCTTCTCTGTCACAGCTTGACTCCATTTCCATGTGTCCTATTCCTGGTCACCAGAGAGAAGAGATCAGCGCTTGCCCCTCCACTCCACCTTGTGAGGAAGCTGTAGACTGTGATGAGGTCTCCCTCAGACTCCTTTTTTTCAGGCTGAACAAACCAAGTGACCTCAGCCACTTCTCATATGTTTTTCCCTCTAGGCCCTTCACCATCTTTGTAGCCCTTCTCTGGACACTCTCCAACAGTTTTACATCCCCTTTGTACTGTGGTGCCCAGAACTGCACACCGTACTTGAGGGGAGGCCGCACCAGCGCAGAGTAGAGCAGGACAATCACTTCCCTCGACCAACTAGCAATGCTGTGCTTGATGCACCCCATGATACAGTTGGCCCTCCTGGCTGCCAGGGCACACTGCTGGCTCATATTAAAGCTTGCTGTCAACCACAACCCCCAGATCCCTCTCTGCGGGGCTGCTCTCCAGCGTCTCGTCACTCAGTCTGTACGGATAGCCAGGGTTGTCCCTTACCAGGTGCAGGACCTGGCACTTGCTCCTGTTAAACTTCATGCAGTTGGTGATTGCTCAGCTCTCCAATCTGTCCAGATCTCTCTGCAAGGCCTTTCCAACTTCAACAGAGTCAACAACTCCTCCCAGTTTAATGTCATCAGCAAACTTACTCAAAACACCTTCTAGTCCTACATCCAAATAGTTTATGAAAGTGTTGAGAAGAACTGGCCCTAAAATGAAGGCCTGGGAACCCCACTGGTGACTGGCTGCCAGCCTGATGTAACCCCATTTACCATAACCCTTTGAGCCCTACCCATCAGCCAATTGTTCACCCATCGTATGATGTTTTTATCTAGCTGTATGCTGGACATTTTGTCCAGTAGGATCCTATGAGAAACTGTATCAAAAGCTTTACTGAAATCCAAAAAGATTACATCAGCCGGTTTCCCTTGATCGACTAGATAGGTAACATTATCATAAAAGGAAATTGTGTTAAACAGGACCAACGCTTCGTGAACCCATGTTGGCTGTGACTTATGACTGCATTGTCTCCCAGGTGCATTTCAATAACTCTCAGCACAATCTTCTCCATATTTTTACCAGGCACTGACATGAGACTGACAGGCCTGTAGTTACCAGGGTCTTCTTTCTTGCCCTTCTTGAAAATTCACACAACTTGTGGAAGCTTCCAGTCAATTGGGACCTCTCCAGATTCCCCAGACCATTGAAAAATAATTGAGAAAGGTCCTGCAATCATGTCAGCCAGCTCTCTGAGCACCCTGGGATGAATCCCATCAAGCCACATGGACTTGTATGCATCCAGGTGGAGCAGCAAATCCCACACACATTTGGGGTTGTCTGGGAGTTTATCATTCCCACCATCATGGTCCTCCATCTCAGGGCACCTGGGGTTCCGAAGCCCATCAATGGTGTTGAAGACAGAGGCAAAGAAGTCATTAAACATCTCTGCTTTTCCTATGTCCTTGTTTGTGAGGTGACCATTCCCATCAAGTAGTGGACCTATGTTTTTTCTGGTCCTCCTTTTTCTGTTCACATATTTAAAAAGGCCCTTTTTAGTGTCTCCCACAGTCCTGGCCAGCTTCAACTCTAATTGGGCTTTGACCGCATGAATTTTCTCCCTACAAAGGCAAACAGTTCCTTTAGTGCTTCCTTGTTGCCTGACCCTGCTTCCAGCAACCATACACTTTCTTTTTGTGCCTAAGCTCCAGAAGAAGATCCCTGCTAGGCCAAGCTGACCTTCTGCGCAGCCTGCTTGAATTCCAATATTTTGGAATTGCCCGATCCTGTGCTTTTAGGAGGCAGTGCTTAAAGACTGACCAGCACTGATGGACTCTGATGCCTTCAAAAGCAGTTTCCCAGAAGACCTTAACAACTAGTTCCCTGAGCAGCCTGAAGTCTGCTCTCCCCATATGCAGGGTTGAAGTTTTGGTGGCATTTTTCCTTCTGTCACCAAAAATTTTAAACTCAACTGCTTCATGGTCACTATGACCAAGACAGCTACCAATTGCCATGTCACCCACAAGACCCTCTCTGTTCTCAAGCTACAGATCTAGGAGGGCACCTTTCCTAGTTGGCTCCTTTATTGCCTGCACCAAGAAGTTATCATCGAGGTGCTTTAAGAACCTGCTGGACCTGCTTGTGTCAGCTGTGTGATATTCCCATTTAAAGTCTGGCAAGTTGAAGCCCCACATGAGGACAAAGGCAGTTGAGGTAAGTTGAGGTAAAAGTTGAGGCAAAAGCAATCTAATATTTTTATTTCAGAAAAATACACTGCACTTTCACAAACACTTTTAAAAACATGTGGAGGTTACTGTTTAATAATATCTCTAATATTTTTGGTCAGACAGTATCTGGCTTACCCAAACTTGCAGTTCCCATACTCTTACAGACTTCAATCAGAAAGAAGTCTGCATTGTGGATAAAGACATGCAGCCTTTCTAAGCCTCTGGAAATTACTACATACACTGTGATTAAAAACTCTTAAGTTTTGTTAAACTAATTCAGATTAAATATTTTGTGTCATGTCATTAAATTCTTATTAAAATGTAGCTAGTGTCGATTTAAATATTATCATTTACCTTGTGGAAGCTTTTTTTTTTTTCTTTTTTTAACTTTCTACAACAAATATTTTCCTAGAAAAATCGAAAAACCTAATTATTTGCTTGATTTGATATTTTATTTTAAATAAATCTAATGTTACTTCATAAGCTTCCACAGCATAGCAGATGTATTTTCACCTTCCAAGCACTCAGCTGAAAACTCAACAAATTTAGCTAGTTTAGCAACATTTTGACAATATTTAGACAACGCTGTTTTCCACTTGAGTATGAAGAAAGGGAGGCTGGCTTGCAGTAAAATTGAAGGAACCCTCATATATGTATTTAATGTTTTGTAAAGTTCACAAGCTATAAGGAGAAAAAGTATTGTCAAATTTGAACAAGCTGAAAATACTTCAATTTAGCTAAAATTCAACTGAATTAACCTAATGTGGTCTACTGCTTCCTGTAAGCAAGAACTCAAATACTTATTTTCTCCAAATCTCAGCAACTCTCTAGCTACACAATATTTTACATGATGAAATATAACTTTCATTTCCTGGATTTGCAAAGGAAATTGGATATTAACAATTGTATCATGGGATAGATAGTCCCAAGAAACTCTACTCTGGAGTAATTCTTCCCACATGCAACTGTAACTTTTCCAGGGGATAACTCAGCTTTACATAAAATGTGGTTTAGCAGTGGTTGGGCTCTAAGAAGCTGATTATTATCAACTTAATAAATCAAAAGGACATTTTTGTAGTCTCATCAATATGTATTTGATTTTAATAAAACTATATTAAAAACAGTATCATTCTTACAAACTAAAAAATGCTGAAAATTTTGTGGCCAGTTTCATAATTCAGCCTTTTATTCTGAATGCATGAAATAAGCTTAAACTGTCAGATTTTACTACAGAATGATAATCTTTAATTTTCTTACTCTTACTTAAAATACATGAGTTTTTAAAAGATCATTTTTTAGCTGCTGTCACAGACCTGCAACAAGTAACTCAGCTATTTAAAATCTGAAGGAATTTGGTTACTGTCAGTTTTTGCTATGTAGTGGTATTTAGAAAATGACAACTTTTACAGTAGATTTCTCTATTAATCATAAACGCAATTACTTAATTATTAACTGAACAACAATGGATTGGGAAGAATTTGAGTTTGATTAACTCTTATGGTTGTAAGTGTCTGTTTAAAATATCGTGATAAATTTGGTGATTTCTGTTTCTGTTCAAAGGCAAAGCAAAACAATAGTACATTACAGAAGAAAAATGGGATGAAACATTTGCAAAATTACATGCAATAACATCTTGTTATACATTACAATTCAACCCATCAATTTCTTTGCACATGCAGATTTAGTTGTGGTATATATGTGTGTGTAATATATGTTCAAGTATTATACTCAGTTACATTTTCAATTAAACATGATATAATTGTCACTAAAATTAGTAGTTTAAGGTATAGCCTTCCTGGTTTTGCTTCATAAAGAATTTTTATTTTATATATATATATATATATATATATATTTATATATATTTATTTATGTAAACCTCTGTGCCCCTAGTTTACAGGAAAAACATTGACAATATCAAATTTCATAGCTCATTTGTTTTGGTAAATACAAGTCCCCTTTCCTTCAACCCTCTCACAGCATCAGGTATGCCATCTAGCTCCCTGTGAGTACAAATTCAGGCACAAGAACTTCATTTTAGATGTTGCTTAGAATACAACTTAATTTTTGTTACCTGTAAACCAGTCCTTCAAACATTATTTTGGCATGTCCTCATGCTACACAAGGATATGCAACATTTATTTTTATTGTCAAGCTGCAACACTCCAACAGCATGAGCCATCCATTCTAATTATTTCAGGAACTGTGAGGTCATTTGCTCTAAAGAAATATGTCTTAATAATCTAAAGGAACAGTTTGGCCCAAAGAAGACCAAGGACACTTGAGACATATGGAACAAGCTTTATTCTGCACCACTGGCATGAGATATGTGGCCTTGAGAGTACACTTTATCAGCCTGGATAGTAGTAGCCTATCTAGTAACTGAATTCACTTGCAAGCAAGAGAACGAGGCAGATCATTTTTAGCATTTGTTATTAATCACTTACAAATAATATTTATCTTCCATACACAATAGTATCATTTCTGATCCCTAGCTGTGTAAAAATATTAAAAAATAAATAAATAAAAAATCCAGGAAATTAAAAGAATAATGAAATTATAAGATCATAAAACAAAACAAAACAAAACAAACAAACAAACAAACAAACAAACAAAAACCTATAGCTGAATATATTAGCAGTTTTGGTGAAACCAGATTCCATTCTAGATTTCATTCATTGCACACATATCCTCTCACACAAACATGCATTTAAACATAAGTATATCAAGGTCTGTGCAACACATAGATCTTTAGAGCAGGAGCTTAATAGAATCTATATGATTCATATAAATGTATTATTTGCCATTTCATATGTCAGTTACATACAAAAATGCATACACTAACAACAATGCAGAAGTTTTTTTTTTCTTCTTCACTTTTTCTTTAAGAAGTCCATCTTTCTTATCTCCCATCTGATAAGAAATAAAAAACAATTGCTAAATGTTTTTTAAACTACTTCAGAATTCTTCAGAGGGCAAAAATTTCTGGAAATATATGTTTAGACAAAACTCTCAAATTTAGCAAGAGGTTTTGTAAAAAGTAGTACCTTTTGTCACATTAAGAAAAAAAAAAAAAAAAAAAAAAAAAACACCAGAAAAGGAAATTAGTCTTTTTCTCTTTTCATGTGTTTGTATGTATTCTTTTGCACAGTCATCCAATACCTAACTATCCAGTTCTTCCTCACAATTTTCCTCATGTTTTTAAAAAATCTTATCTTTTATATTATAGAGCTACATACTATTCTCAGCACACGTAGCTGCAGAAATGTTGCAAACATTCATAAAAACCTGTACTTTCTATCTGCAGTGGAGAATGTTTAGATATCAGATGGAGCAAGTTTCTCAAATTTCCTCTAGAAAACCTTAGGGTTCTGTTACAACAGACGGAAATGGAGGAAGGAGTCAACATGACTTTTTTCTGTTTGTTTCTACTTCTGATATACCGATGTTCTGCTACTCATTGCTGGGGGAAAAGATACCAGGTTATTTATGTTTAACAGCTAGGAAAATGCTATCAAAGTCAAGCACAGTGAAATTAGATTTTAGATCCCATGTCAGTATCAAAGAGAAAATATTTCATATCAAGTCACTGCAAAAACTGGTAACACGAAAGTTATATTCTAAAGCTTTCAGTGGTTTGGAAAGTAACAGGCTACTCCTTTTGCTTCTTTAACCAGATGCTGTCTTCTATTTCTGCCTCTCTTTTCTGTTTGCTGCTGTTGTGACTTAATCCTTTCAAAAATTTCTATTATGGAGTCTCAGCTTGAATTTATAAAACCTGATATCTGCTTCTCAAACAAAACTGTGCCATCTCATAGTTCATTCAAAATGCTGACCTTTTCAGCTATGAAATTAATTTTTGACAAACTTACATTCATTGCTTTTTTTTTTTTTTTTAATTTTATTTCATCCCTGCAGTAAAAACTGCATCCAAGCAAACAGTGTGGGCTAAACTTTGCACATGCATAAAATTTCCTATTTATTACTGGCAAAACCTCTCCTTTTCATTGTATTACTAAGCATCAGATATAGGACAAGCCCTACCCTTACTCTCAGTCCCAATGAATGGTACGTTTTGAGCAACTTTTCACAGAAAAGGCATGAATGCACACAAGACCTGCTGCAGCTTCTGGGAGCTCTTGTGCATAAAGCAGCAAAACACATGTGAGAAACGCTCCGTAGCCAATAACTTAGGCTCAGGCGAGGATCTCAGTGGAGTAGTAATTTATTCACGATTGCAATGGCGGGCATCCCACAAGCAGGAGCGCACCTACTGGTTCCAAAACACAGTTTATATACTTTTTGATGACAGGACCCTCCCCTGTTTCCCCACTGAGTGGGTAATCCAGGTTCACAGTCTATCTGATGCTTCACAGACAATGCATGGACTTCAGTTGCCGGCCTGTTAAATTTCAAATTTCTTTTGACTTTTTTTACTGTTTGAAGTGGTAATGTTTCTTCACTTATCTGACTTGACTTAACACTGCGATTTTCACCTAATTGTTCTAAGGAGCGTGGTTGTCTGCATTTTACAAGTTCGCCTGCTAAGTTTTCTTATCACTGCAAGCATATCTCAGTACCCCATTCCTTACCTTTAAACAATGTAACTCTGCAAAAACAACATTTTTATTCCCACACACACCCGGGAGCACAATGAACGTGTAGCTCAAACCAAGAAGTCTGTACCCCCAGCAGAAAAGCACCCATGGCTGTTTTGATAGGACATAGGGATACAGGGTGGCTTATACCTGCAAAAGACTGCTCTACTTCTCTTAATCCACACTCATATCAAAGCATTCTCATTTATCTGCCATTCTGTTTTTCACTTGATCTGTAAACTATATGGGGTGGAGCAGGTGGGGAGGAGCACAATAAACAAAACTTTATTTATACCTTAAAAGAGGAATCACAGAAAAGCCTAAAAGACTTAAAGAAGATCGTCTCTTGCCCTTATGGATGGACAACAACATGCTGAAAATGAGTGTTGACAAAGGTATAATTTACTTTTCATGCTTGCTGAGTATTTCAAAATGTGGCTATAACCCTGATGTGGATACAGGAAGGTTTACTCCTTTATGGAATTAAATAAACACTGATGGGCAAACCTGAGGAGGAGGTTGACTCTGGGAAAATACTAAAATCTTGGATGTCTTTGCTTCCATCTGCACAGTACCAAATGACAAGATGGCAAACTGAAGACGTCCCTCACTACTACTGACTTTCCTGTGACATTCCCATTGTCATAACAGAAATGCTGTCCTTAGAAAAGCCTTCCATGAAAATCAGTGTTACACATACACCAAACAAATAGAAAATACTTTTATTTCCCTTTTCCTTTATTTTTTGAGGTTTATGAAATATCTGTTTGAAATCATATCACCATGTATTAGAACTGCCACACCTAGCAACATAGTGCATTATGGCTGTTCTTCAGATGTGGGCCCTTATAACACATTTCACCATGGAATTTAATTGCTAGATGCAATGTTTTGTATTTATTTCTTATCTTTGAAAACAAGGGCTGGATCCTATATGGCTATGCCTGTGCAGTCAGGACCTATGTCTCATAAGTGCAGAACTTCCTGTAGTAAATGACAACCATTATCACACCCTTTCATAGTTAACAGTGATTACTTTCAGCTTCCTTAATAAAAGGTCTGTAACATCTTCAATAGGAAAACTGTCTCTGATTATGAGTTTGCATAGCTCTGAGGATACAAGGCCTTGATCTTCCTGGGCTGTGGGAGTGTGGCCATAGGGGTCAACAAGCCCCATGGTTGGTGATAACATCAGACTCAGCGGTGAGGCCATCAGGAATGTAAAGAGTTTAGAGGGAACAAAGAGGGGTGATTCAGGAGACGCCTTGTTGTCTCGGGTTGCTTGTTCTCTGGCCTTTAAGGCATGGAAGCTGCTGGGTGTTTGCTGTTGCCAGGCAAAGTTGTTGACCAATGAATAGTTAGTGGAAAAGGACTGCTGTGGGGCGAATGGTATAAGAAGGGAGACTGTCCCCAGTATTGGGATGCAACAAGAGAATGAAGTTATGCCCTCAGTATGAGAGATGAAGCTAGGCCCTCAGTAAGAGGGATAATGAAGTTATGTCATCAATAAAGAAGTAGCAGTTACTGATCCTAAAAGAACCCTGGTGTTCGTGTGGTCATTATGCCCCACTGGGCCATCAGAATTATACTATAACACAAATGCTCAATTATTAATGTTACTGTGAGCAATAAAGTTCTGGAAGTTCTGTCAAATTGACACTTAATTGACTGATACTTAATTTCTCATCTGAATATCTGGACCAAATTTAAGTCCATTGTTAAAATGTTGATCAAAAGCACTGTCACTGATAAATATATCTATATTTGCAGGCTATACTTACAGTAGCAGATTGGGTCATGCCAGGAAATATTCCAGGCATCACAATTGCATTTATTTCTCAGTTGCTAGTATGTTCTCCTAAACAATTCCCTGGCACCAATCAGGGTTTTGAGACCACCCTGGTTTTAAGTGGGACCCTCTTTCAGAAGCAAGAAGGATTTAATAATACAGTTTCAGGCCTTTTTGCAGTAATTGAGATCAATGCCTGCAAAAACCTCCTTAACATTATTTTACTTGACATTATACATTTTGCCATAAGGTCCAGATATCACAGTATGGTTGCTTACAATATTGACAACAATAGTCATATGGAATTCTGTCACACCTCTGGAATGTGTCATTTTGTTTAACTGATTTATATTTCAGTGTAAACCATTCAGTGCCTTCAATTGTTTCTGTTCTTGTGCATGGCCAGATCACAAACAGCAGGGAAAAAAAAAATATTTCTATATATATATATGTCATCCTTAAGCAAGCATTTCATTTTCTGGCTGAAAATTTCATGGAGGAGAGAACTCTCTAGTTTGTAAACTAGCAAATGCACTTATAGTTGGGATACCATCACAAAATGGACTGCCAGTTATAAGAATAAGTTTGCACATGACTGAACAAGTTCAATCCACTTGCATTCAAATTATCTAAAATGAATGGTCCAATTTCTGTCATTCCTCAGTCTGTGCTTGTCATTGTGTGTTTGTAGAGGTTCAAACCACCATAAATTTGTGTCAGTTCCTTTACTATCTAAACAGATTTTTTCATGTTTTTCTCTCTTATTGCAGATTTTTTTTTCAGAAAAAAACATCCTATGAACTGTTTCTGAATGAATTTAAATATTGAATAAAAATACGTAAGAAATAATGATTAATGAATCTCCAAAGCTATATGATTTGGCTCACAGGACTGCTATCCTCTTATTCCAAATAATAATGTGGAAATGGATGGTCAGAAGTTTAAAACCAGGTTGGATGGGGCTTTGGACAACCTGGTCTAGTAGAAAGTGTCCCTGCCCATTGCAGGGGATTTGGAAATGGATGATCTTTAAGGTCTCTTCCAACAAAAAACATTCTATGATTTTATGGTTTTATGATTCCATGAATCACTTGGAGCTTCTCGGAAACATCATAGTGATCTGGGGATGGATTCAAGCAAGAATATTGTTCCTTGGCATACCAAACCAGAGAGGGTAGAGAGCACCAAGAACTTCTGAAAGAAATCAAAGAAAACCTAAATTCCAATGTATGTTTTGAGATTTCAGTATTGGATGAGATTTATCAGAATTTCTCTCTTTATACCAGAGTACTTCCACAATGGCATGGAAAACTCTTACTCTTTCTCTGTCTCAGACAAGCAAACTGAAATTTCATTCTCACCTTATCTATACAGGTCTTTTGAATACTTAAATGGGAAGCTCCTCCTGCCAAAAGCTTTGAGTCTCAGCATAGCATGTGCACCCCTCAGTACAGCTGACTTTCATCTACACTAACAGTACACACTGTAAACAACTCAGAAATTATGAGGTCTGACATTACTGTTAAAGCTCATGTAGTACTTATTTAAACAGAGTAACTCATACTCTACAGAGGAAACTTTGGTTAAAGAACAAAATTTCAATCATATTTAAATATGTTTGCTTACTTCTTGTGTTTGTGTTTATTTGTGACCAAGATTTTATGAAGAATAAGTGGAAATAACTTATCTTGGATAGATTACTATGGATAGATTACTTGGATAGATTACCTTGGATAGATTAATAAAAGAAGAGCAAATAAAATCTGTTTTCAGTCACCAGATGGTGCAGTTATCAACAGTCCTATAAATTTTATTTAACTATATGTATAGTTTCATCTTAGGGAAAATGGATTTTGTTGGTCATACAATTTTTTCATCACAGAAGATGCTGCATTTCATATGCAATTACTCTGATTAGACTAATTTTCTAAGTTCAGAGATGACACTCATATTTTGTTGTGAAATAACTTGTTATCAGAGTTTCCTAAATGCAGCCTACAAAAATAAAAATAAACTGTTATTTTGCCATTGAGAATTTACATCCATAGCTTCATAATTCATGAATTTCATGTTCATCTAGTAACGACACTATTGCATAGTACTATTGCACAGCTTAATATATTCGATAGAAATACTTTACTCAATATCTTTACACACAGAAAATGAAAGTTCAGCAAGAATATGACATTACCTCTCATTAATTGCTTGTTACTGGAAGCAAAGTGATTATGATCCTTGAATATACACTAATAATTTTAGAAGGAAATATTTAATAAAATCAAACGTTAAAGTATTTTGGAGAGATGTTGAGTGTTTTTTGTTTTTTTTTTGTTTTTTTTTTTTTTTTTCTTTTAAAGCTACTACTGCATTTATTCTTTAATGTGCAAAATGTGATTACCCTTGAGACATAAAGTGCTTTGAAACTTGCATCAGTAAATCTAGATTTTTAAATTTTACTTCAAAATATTTGACCCTTACAACAGCAGGTCCAAATATAAACAAAAGTAGTGCTATTATAGTGCAAACCCATCCTAAAATACAGTCTTCATACACACTAACTCCACTGAAGTTTTTTTTGTGCATCCACTGAGTCTGACCACAACTAGTCCTTCCATAATACATGCCTGTAGAACAAAAGCTACTTTGCTGTATAATGGTCTTGAACATAGATGGGGCAAAAATGTCAATAGCAAAGTAGATTTATTCGTGAAATAAAGTGTTTTCTCATAAGAAAGGGAATGAACATTAAAATATATTTTGAACACAGATTCCTAGCATCAGAAAAGAAATTAAAACTCTTGCTGAAATAAACAGAAGTCAGCTATAAATACATAAGGCCAGATTTCCAACTGCAGCAAGTCAAATGACATGTTCTAGTTTCAAATGAAATATAGTATGTGGGTTCTGATTTAATTCTCAAAGGCACATAATTTAAGGTTATAATTCTCGTCTAAAGGGCAGAACTAAGAGGGCGTAACTAAAAGGGCAGAATTGCAAGTGTACCTTAAGCACCTTTACACTGCCATGAAACAAACAAACAAACAAACAAACAAACAAAAAACAGGAAAAAGCCCTTAATTTTCCTTGCCTTGAAACCTTGCTAGGTTTTCTTTTCTTCCTTCTCTCTGGTCAACTGTCAGAGACTGCTCAAACAGATGCATTTCTACAGGTTAGGAAATTTCCAAATTTGTGGCTGCTTTTGTCAGTAGACAAAAAGAAACAAAGGAGATGCTATGATGAATCTAGGTCACTCAAACATTATCTGGGCTGAATTAGCTTTGCAACTGCTTTGCAGTACTGGAGAGTATAAAGAAGCACTCAACAGTGCAGAACTGATTTCAAGTCAATAAATACATTAGATTATTTTAACAGTGGAATCATTACAAATGGATAACAAAAATCATGTCAGAATATTACTTTTCTCAGAGTCAAGCGACAGCAAAATATGTTCTATTGTTTTCTCTTATAAACATTTGCCATTTATTCAGTCAAAGCTTTAAAAAGAAAAGTACCTTTTTTTTTTTACAGCTTGGTATATGAACACATCTTCCCCCTCTCCTCCCAACAAAGAACAGACAGTAACTAAATAACTAAATAAATAAACAAACAAACAAACAAATAAATAAAAAACACTGCCTCATATAGATATCCAAATTAAGTCTGTGACATTGCCTGCAGTTGTAGCATGCTATCTTATTTTGGAGTGAAAAGTTTGAGCTTAAAGTAAAAATAACTGTATCCAGAGGGGAAAAAAAAAAGAAAATAAGATCAAATAATTATACTAGATATTGCACAAAAAGTTAAATCCAATTTGATTCATTTTTGTTCTTTCCTTTTGTGATTTATAGGGTATCCTAAACAGACAGCTGCCTTAATTATATGTACATGAATGTCTTTCTAAGCTATTTTTTTCTGAAAAGAAAATCCATACCAAGATACTTTCCACCTTAGCTGAGACCATGAACATTAATGAAAAAAAAATGCTGAATTACAGAATTAAATAGTGTGACTTTCTAGAATTGATACTACTTTTTCTTTAGTAAACTTTCAATTCTCTGAGCATATGCCTTTCTAGCAAACTGAAGGAAGCCTAACTGATTAACCTAAAGTAATTTTACCACTGTTTTGCTTTAGAGTTGATTGAATATATCAAGGTATTGAAATATGTTACACAATACTTTTTAGCAGTCTGGCTACAGATTAGCTCTCTTTGTGAACAGAATTGTAGAGAGAGCAGGGAGCACAGGTACAACAGGATGCAAGGTGGAAATGCTGAGCTACATGAAATTTCTTACACTTTCAGGTACATGAGCAGCTAGGAGAGAAAACTTCATGTTCCAAAACTGCAACAAGTGTTTCTAACCCAACATCACTTTTTTTTTTCTTCTGTTTTTCTTTTGTACTTTCACTGAAAGAACAAAATGGGGTGACTTTGGAGACTTTGGCAAGAAAGTGGGCTAGGACAGACCTCTGCTACTCAGACCTAGCTGAGGGTATACATATGAACTGGTACCTCAGTTCAGCTCAAGCCCAATGACTCATGAAGCAATCAAAAATCAATCAAGTTGACCTGCACACTGAAGGATTAAATAAATAAATAAATAAATAATTTTTTTTCCCCTGTTACACAGTGGAAGGAATGAGATTATTATTGTTATTATTGTTTAATTTAGAAAACAGTATGTTTCAGGTTTCAAGTATTACAAATAATTTCATTTCCATTCTTACATGTATACTATTTTTACTGAAAATTTTTTAAGCATTGCTGCTACAATGGGAGTTGGCAATAACAGTCTGTTGCAAAAGACTTAGGTCATGTATAACTGCACCATGAAGTAGCAGAGTCCATCAAATAGTAGCTCTTTGGTTTCCTCATCCCAAGGTTTCTGAGCACTTCACATTCTGTTCAAATGGGAGTGCATCATGACACATAGGTAAAAAATGAAACTATCTATATTACTAACCTTGTGTCTTACACAGAGTCAGACTGAGCCATCTGGAAGGAAGGATTAATTAACTTTAATTTACTCTTCTTCTGGATCAACCAAAAATGCTGAGCTAGGAGAACATCCTGGACTGTGAAGTGGATTTTTAAGGCAGGAGAACCGGCAGGCACACAGCACACGGTAGTGAGGAGGAGGAGAAAAATCTGTCTGCAGCAGAGAACAAACTCAAATTGCAGTCCCAGAGATGAGTGTGAAAAGGAAACTTTCTTGCTGTCTACATGGAGGGTGATTTGTATAGCAAAAAGCTATAGAAGGTTACTCAGCTGATAAGGCAGAATGGAGAAAGGACAATTCTCTTTCTCTCATTTTTTCCTCTGTGCAATGAGACCAAAGGCAAAAGCTGTTTTTCTTCTCCTTTTATTTGCTTTGACTCACTCACACTTATATTCTGTGCTAAGATTTCCCTTATCTAGCTATATTACTTTGTTGTTTTAACGCAATATGATTTAGAGACTGAAGACATTTTTTCTTTGTTGGTGTTCTTGCTTCAAAGAAAAACTTGGATTATCTCCATCTCAAGGCTATGGGATCTTGACACAAAATATTTTAAAACCATTTCTTGGCAAAAGGCACCTGTTCCCCCCAATTTGTAACAGTGGTATTAGTAACTAAATTTAACTTGTAAACATTGTATGAACATTTGCCAAAGAGATTAGATTGTTAATTGTGGATGCCATGGTTCAACAGATTTATAAGAACTGCTGTAATTGTACAACTTCTGTACTTAGAGGTCAGAAAAAAAATCTAAGCAGAAAGATTCCTTTGAGTTTGTTAATTACACATAGGAGATTGACAACCAGGAATCAGACATTATGAGAAAACAGAAATTACTGCATTCACCTTGTATTTGATGGAAGTGAGTAAGACAGCATTAACAATTATGAAAGGCCTTTGTAAATCTTGCTCTCAGGGTTGGCAGCAGGTTGACCAGCTGAGGCTGAGGTCTTCCTCAGCCACTTTTTTATTCAATGTTCATGTAAACCATGAGATATTTGCATGGCAGAGTACAGAGTCTTGTAAATCCTTTCTTCCTTTCTTCCTTTCTGGCCCAATCTGGAAAAAAAAAAAAATCTGGATAGAGTGCAGATCTTTTTCTACTGAAAAAGATACTTGCTTCTCCAATTTTTCCAATCTGAAATCCAAGTGTTATCAAAATGATTAATTTCAGTGTATTCTCACCTATAACTTGGCAGTGTTTTATTGAATAACACTAGTGGAAATATTCTTATGTTTCAGCACAAGAGACATCAAAAAGTACTGACAGTAAATGCTGCAGGTAGTCTAGTCCATAAGAATAACAAAAATAACTAGACTGGATTCTGTACTATATAAACCTCATCTAAACCCAAGAAGAACTAGTTTTGTTGATTTCTATAAATATTAAAGATTGTTTTTGATCAAATATTTTTTTTCACAGTACCCTGCTGTTTTAATTCGAGAAGAGCAGGAGAAAAATCAAATATTTATTTTCAACATTAAATTTAACAATAGAGACATTTGATCTTTATCTTTGAATAAAAATATAACGAAAAGTTTGTTGAGTCTTAAAAATAATGAAACAACCTGCAATTAAAAATATTTTGGAACTCATTTCAAACATTTTTTTTTTTCTACAGAGAAAACAAACAAACAAAAAAAAAATGGAGAAAGTCTCTCAAATTGAATTAAAAGATTTCCTCCCTTCTTTCCTTTATCTATTTATTTATTTATTTACTTCATTATTTATTTCATTAGGATCAAATAACAACTTTCATAAACAGCTATATCAAACAGGTTGCTATACCAAGCTCCAGAGTTATGGATGACTGTAAAATATACAGCTTAGGTTTGGCACTATAATTGTATTCACATATATGTGTATTTTAGGTAGTACATTAATGCTGTTCAATACTTTTTATTACCAAAGATGTAGCCAAATACAAGAAGACCCTATTTTTGATTCTTCAATATTTTCCCATTAAAAATTTAGAAACAGTTCTAGATTAAACTCATCACCCAGATATATCTGTATCCTACCTACACTTATGGTGGATGAAGTCCATTCAATTTTGAATCTCATCATTCATTGCTAAGCATTTTCTAAAACTTGAAGATAAATTAATTCAAGAAAGAATACGTACAATATCAGCTATCCATTAGCACAAACAAACATATTGTGTAAGAACCTTGTGGCCATTTACAAATGTGCAGTAACAAATCCTTCTTATAATCTGACTCTCAAAAAGGTCTAATTATCAGTGCTTAAAAACATTATCACTATCCAAGAATATATTCAAAAAGTCATCCTATGCTCTTTTCTTGTCACGAAAGCTGCTGAAGAGCACAAAAGCTAAACAAATCAGATTATTTGTTAATCATGTAAAGTTATTTAGAGAATTATTTCAGCTTCTTGAAGTGTCAGCTGACATTTTGTATCTTCAGTTATGTACTTATATATTTCTACACTATTAACCCACTGTCTAAATTCAGAGCAGTCACTGACTTCTCATGTCTAGGAATTTCTTACAGGCAACTTTACCAATTTCATCCTCCCCTGTCATGTCTAGAAAATACCAGAAAATCTTGAAAAGACATTAGGATTAGCTAAAGATAAACTCAAATATAGTTACCTGACCCTTGCATTTTCTTAAATATGCTGAATCAAATTTTGACTTCCACTTGGAAAGTCTCGTTAAATACAATTGGACAGTGAAAGTATGCATCATGAAGCATTTTCTTCCATTGAAATTACTAAAAGACATGAAGTTCCCAGATAAATAACTGTAGATACTCATAATTTCAGGAACTGTAAAAAAAAAACATTGGTCATTGGTCATAGTGAACACAGGTTCACAAGGGGGAAGTCCTGTTTAACTAACTTTCCTGTTGTGGCAAGATTACTCATATAGTTGACAAAGGGAAGCCAGTAAATGTGATCCTTTTGGATTTCATCAAGGCTTTTGATATTGTTTCTCACTGTATCCCCCTGGACAATATTCCACTATACAGAAAGGCAAATGCACAGTATAGTGGGTAAACAATTATTTAATGGGTAGAGCTCAAAGTGTTATAGTAAATGTGGTTACAACAGGCTAGTAGCCTGTTACTACGGGCCTTCCCTGAAGGTCCATTTTAGTTCTCTTCAATGTTTTTATAAATTATCTGAATGCAGGATTTGAATGAATACTAAGTAAGATTGCAAATGGTTCTAAATTAGGAAGAGCTGTTGACTCCCTTGAGGGCAGAGAATCATTGCAGAGAGATCTTGACAGATTAGAGTGCTGGGCAATCACCAATCATATTAAATTTAACTAGAGTAAGTGCTGGATTCTGCACCGGGGGTAGGTCAGCCTCGGCTATATGTACAGACTGAGGGAAAAGAGGCTGAAGACCAGCCCCAAACCAAAGAATCTGGGGGTTCTGGTCAACAGGAAGTTGAACATGAGTCAGCAGTGTGACCTAGCATCCTGCAGGGCCAAAAGTGCATTAAGCACAGCATTGCTAGCTTGTAAAGGGAAGTGATTTTCCCGCTGTACTCTGAAGGGTACTTCACAGTACCACAAGTACTGTGTGTGGTTTTGGGAACCACGGTATAATAAGGATATAAAACTATGAGAAAGTGTAAAAAGGAGGGCAACAAAGTTGGAGAAGGGCCTACAGGGCAAGATGTATGAGGAGCAGCTGATGTCACTTAGTTTGTTCAGCTCAAAGAAGAGAGCATGGAGGCGTGACCTCACTGTGGTCAATAGCTTCCTCGCAAAGGGGAGTGGAGGGGGAAGCACTGATCCCTTCTCTCTGCTGACCAGCAACAGGACATGAAGGAATGATATAGCTGCGTCAAGGGAGGTTCAGTTTGGATATTAGGAAAATCTTCAACGACAGGGTGGTCGGGCACTGGAACAGGTTCCTCAGGGAAGTGGTCATGGCACCAAACCTGTTCAAGAAGCATTTAGACAATGCTCTCACACACATGGTTTGATTTCACAGAATCACAGAATCACAGAATTGTCTAGGTTGGAAGAGACCTCCAAGATCATCTAGTCCAACCTCTGACCTAACACTAACAAGACCTCCACTAAACCATATCACTAAGGGCTACATCTAAATGTCTTTTAAAGACCTCCAGGGATGGTGACTCAACCACTTCCCTGGGCAGCCCATTCCAATGTCTAACAACCCTTTCAGTAAAGAAGTTCTTCCTAATATCCAACCTAAACCTCCCCTGGCACAACTTGAGCCCATTCCCCCTCGTCCTGTCACCAGGCACGTGGGAGAATAGACCAACCCCCACCTCTCTACAGCCTCCTTTAAGGTACCTATAGAGAGCGATGAGGTCTCCCCTGAGCCTCCTCTTCTCCAGGCTGAACAACCCCAGCTCCCTCAGCCGCTCCTCGTAAGACTTGCTCTCCAGACCCCTCACCAGCTTCGTTGCCCTTCTCTGGACTCTCTCGAGCACCTCCATGTCCTTCTTGTAGCGAGGGGCCCAAAACTGAACACAGTACTCGAGGTGCGGCCTCACCAGAGCCGAGTACAGCAGGACAATCACCTCCCTAGCCCTGCTGGCCACACTGCTTCTTATACAAGCCAGGATGCAGTTGGCCTTCTTGGCCGCCTGAGTACACTGCTGGCTCATATTCAGTTGCCTATCAACCAGTATTCCCAGGTCCTTCTCGGCCAGGCAGCTTTCCAACCACTCATCTCCCAGCCTGTAGCACTGCTCGGGGTTGTTGCGCCCCAGGTGCAGGACCAGGCACTTGGCCTTGTTGAACTTCATACAGTTGGCCTCAGCCCATCGGTCCAGCCTATCCAGATCCTCCTGCAGAGCCTTCCTTCCCTCGAGCAGATCGACACACGCACCTAACTTGGTGTCATCTGCAAACTTACTGAGGGTGCACTCAATCCCCTCATCCAGGTCATCAATAAAGATATTAAAGAGGACCGGCCCCAGCACTGAGCCCTGGGGGACTCCACTAGTAACCGGCCTCCAACTGGATTTGGCTCCATTCACCACAACTCCTTGGGCCCGGCCATCCAGCCAGTTTTTAACCCAACGAAGCGTACGCCAGTCCAAGCCACGCGCAGCCAGTTTCTTGAGGAGAATGTTGTGGGAAACAGTGTCAAAAGCCTTACTGAAGTCAAGGTAGATCACATCCACAGCCTTCCCCTCATCCACCAGGCGCGTCACTTGGTCATAGAAGGAGATCAGGTTCGTCAAGCAGGACCTACCTTTCATAAACCCATGCTGACTGGGCCTGATCGCCTGGTTGCCCTTCAAGTGCCTCATGACGACATTCAAGATAATCTGCTCCATGAGCTTCCCTGGCACTGAGGTCAAACTAACAGGCCTATAGTTCCTCGGGTCTACCCTCCGGCCCTTCTTGTAGATGGGCGTCACATTTGCTAGCCGCCAGTCGACTGGGACCTCTCCTGATAGCCAGGACTGCCAATAAATGATGGAAAGCGGCTTGGCCAGCTCCTCCGCCAGTTCACTCAGTACCCTCGGGTGGATCCCATCCGGCCCCATCGACTTGCGTACATCCAAGTGCTGTAGCAGGTCGCCAACCATTTCCTCGTGGATAGTGAGGGCCACATCCTGCTCCCCATCCCCTTCCACCAGCTCAGGGTACCAGGTATCCAGAGAACAGCTGGTCTTGCCGCTAAAGACTGAGGCAAAGAAGGCATTAAGCACCTCAGCCTTTTCCTCATGTTTTGTAACTAAGTTTCCCCCTGCATCCAGTAAAGGATGGAGATTCTCCTTAGTCCTCCTTTTTGTGTTGATGTATTTGTAAAAACGTTTTTTGTTATCTTTAACGGCAGTAGCCAGATTGAGCTCCAGATGAGCTTTGGCCTTTCTAATTTTGTCCCTGCACAGCCTCGCAACATCCTTATAGTCCTCTTGAGTAGTCTGCCCTCTTTTCCAAAGATTATAAACCCTCCTTTTTGTCCTAAACTCAAGCCACAACTCTCTGTTCAGCCAGGCTGGTCTACTTCCGCGCCGGGAATTTTTGGGTAGTCTTTTGTGGAGACAGGAGTTGAACTTGATGATCCTTGTGGGTCACTTCCAGTTTATGATATTTTATGATTCTAATATTTTTTATTTTTATTTTTTATTAATTTCATTTTTTATTTTATTAATTTATTAATTTTTATTTTTATTAATTTTAATTTTTATATTTTATTAAGATTACACAACACCATCCCATTCTGATGCCGATATAATCTACAGCCAACCATATCAGCAGCTATCCACGTGGAAATTTCCTTTATTTTTGTTGTTGTTGTTAAATTGGCAGCTACTGAATGTCTGCTACTGGCAGCTACTGAATGTCTGGAAAGGGTGTGGGTGGGGTGGGGTGGGGTGCGGTGGGGTGGGGTGGAAGCTAACAAACCCAAAGTGTATTCATTTCACTGTTTTTTTTCAAAACTGAAATAAAGGGATGTAGTTGTAGTTGAACTTATTTATTTTATACATTAGTTATGGCAGGAGTTCATGAACTGTAATTGTAACAGCTCTGTGAGGAACTGAAGTATTCAGATTAACTTGAAATAATGTTACTAGACTTTAATGCCAGAAGTGAAAAAAAGTGGAACAGCTTCACTTCCAGAAATTTCATTCTTCACTTTATTATTAATCTCAGAATATTGAAGTTGCCATTGTCATAGCCATACTCCATCATAACACAAATAACATAACATACTTATTACTAGTCCTGATCTGTTTGACCCAAAATTCCTTGGAGATACAGGGTATTATAGCTAGAGTTTTTGTTTTTCTCTATCACACTATTGTTGTTGGTCTGAATTATGGCTTACTTTCATAAATTTAGTCTTAGTAAGGCCATGACAAGTCAATATACACAAGTAGTCTTTATATTTTTCTGTTATCAATAAAAGATTTTCTTAGATCTGACTAGTAAAGTACTAGATCTTATTTCTAACAAGACTGCATAAAAGATATATCAAAAGGTAGGCTCAGAAGTGGAAAATTCCAACATTAGTCAGCAGGTGTCCACATGTAAAGGTAATTTTCTTTATAATTCTAAGTAGTCAGTGGTGATAATTATTTCTTGTGGCTCAAGACTGATTTGAAAAGTGGATAGATAAAACACTTGTAATTGCTTCAAGTTAGCAGAACAAAAAAGAAAATGTAATCTCCTATGCCTAAATGAGAAATTATAATTTATATTCTACAATCAATACTCCCACACTCTGTGACCCTACTATAATGATGTGCTCCAAACAATTTCCGTAGATGTCTATTTCTGTTACCACCAAAGCTAGAAGTGGAATTATCTCCCATTTGTTGCTTTTTCGATCTCATGCCATACCCATGGGAAAAGAAGAAATATCTTAAGCATGATAAAGTAACACAAAATGAAATATCCCCTTCTGTAACCAAATTACTTGGAAAGCCTCCAAGCAGGCATCTGCTGCCTAGACAGTCCAGCACATATGCAAAGGCAAAGACACAAGGTGAAGAGGAAGAGGTAAAGACTAGTACAGGGGTCTTGTAATAATCTTTTGCCATTGTCTCTGGGCTTATGTCTCTCTGCCTGGGTCAAAATATTGTCCTCTTCCTCTCTCGAAGTGAAAGAAAATTAAAAGGTAGCCAACTTTTCCAAACAATAGTTTTATCACAGTTTTGTTTGAAGATGACAGGTGTCATACCATCTGCACTTTAAGCTGGAAAAATCTTTGAACTCATCCTCTGCACTTGGCAGGTTTTCAAATTTGCAATCACCCGAAACACAGAAATAATCTGTCAACAAAAAGCATCAGAAAGGTTGGAGAGTGCTCTGAGCTATAATCCCAGAAAAGAGAGAGGACAGACGTTGTTCTTATAGCTATTATCCAAAGAAATGTTGTCAGACACCTGAGGCTAGAGGGCACCAATGCAGACCCCACCCTACAGTGTTCACTTTGAAGAGCACTGTGGAAAGGATGCCTTTGAGAGTTGAAGTCTTGCATCTCTTACAGCTGTTCCAAGCTCAGAGGTTTGTTGTGTGATTGACTTCTTCTGACCTCCATCCATTACCAAGTTGCCTCAGAGTAAAGATGCCTCAGAGTTAAGAGCTGATTTCTTAAAAATGTATATCAGAAAGCTTATATATGTATCAGTTTATATATATATATATATATATAATTTATAATTTAAATAATTTAATTATGTATATATATATATAATACCAATCACCATATTGATAATCACTCTTTGGAAACAGTCTGATTGTAGAGGTAAGAACAAGAGTTGCTTGGCTTTTTAGTACCTCATATATACATGTGTGTGTGTGTACTTATTTGGATGAGCTATGCAAGAGTTAGTTATTGCAGGATTATTTTCTTTGTCAAATGTTTTGCAAATAAAACTGGCTTGATAAATTTCCTATGAACTTCACCAAGTGGACTTTTTCTAGTCTGTACTTTGGTACTTCAGCTGTGAAAGACATAATTCAGACTGAAATAAAACGCTGTTAAATTATTATCATTCCTGAAGTAGCATGTTATTTTTACCATTTACAAGGTTGAACCAGTGTAGTTAGCACCAGTAGCTGTTTCCATCAGTGACAGCCTGGCTTTATGAACTTTATTGTTTGAGAAGATAAAAGAACTTACACAAATAAGCGCACCAAAATTATTCTTCATCCTCCCTTTTCCTATTTCACGTTTTCCATTAAAATGGCCAGAGAAAGTGTCTGCTTGTGGATAAATTATCATATCATATAAATAAATAGAAGACATGGTCTAATAAAAAATATTCTGTCTTACTGTAAAATATGTCAATAATCTTTATGTCAGACTATTCCTAAAGCAATATATACCTAAGCAGAGTGACAGCAACAACAGTTGGGAAGTAGAGTGTGAGCAGTAGGATGCATTGTTTAGTTATTACCTGAATTAGCAACAAAATGCAATGAAAGCAGATGTCAATATGATAACATTATTCCAAACAAATTGTTTAGTTTAGTTTAAGTGCCAATCTGCTTCTCTGGAAAGATTTTGAGATCCAAAGAGCATTGTATAGTTAAGAATATATGAAAAAAATATGATTTAACCCCTGTATAACTATTAATCTATAAAAATGCTTTATGGAGCTCATTTGCATTGTTTTATGTAGAAATAAAAAGATCTTATTGAAAAACAACAACAAATGCTTGATCTTATTGTGGTAGTGAGGTACTTTCTCATAGTGAGAAAGAGTAGAGAGGTCTATAGAACTTTTAACCTATTTGATAATGTGAATCAGTTTGTTGGTTCTTTGTGCTTGTTCAGCTCAAAAAAGGTATTACAGACATATACACATTTTTATGGTGTGTTACTGCTCCGGTGTAAGTTGGTTTTAAGCCAGTGGAGCTGAGGGATCTAGAAAGCTGCTTCTTTAATTCCTCTCATCTAATTCAGTAGCAAAATGTAAGAACGCTTATGCCCTCAGACTTCCTATTTTGGAAAGAGTAACTCTTCAGACACCTTCTGTCAGGAGATAACTCTTGAAACTTAAATGAAACTGAGATGTTCAATTTATTTCAAGAGTTGATTAATAAATCTTTCATGTATCATATATTGTTGCAGCTTACTGTACAAGAACTTGATCCCCCTTACTATCTTTCAGTTTGTTCTTAAAGAAAGACTTCTGAAATCCTTCACAAAACCATTAATGTTTTTAATCTTGCTCACTTTCATTTTACACACTGTTATAATCTTCAGCACCACTGTTGATTTTCACAGAGCTCTCAGAAAAGGAAAAGGTCACTGGATCTTGAAACCTGCTAGAAAGTTTTGTTAACTTATATCATCTGTGTTTCAGGCACTGAACAAGAGTTGTCCTCTATTAGAGTCTGTGGCTTGGAAACCTTTCTGCTCAAGAAGGAATAAATTTACAGCAATTCTGCATCCAAGTTTTACTACAGTCAGAATTTTAAGAGAATATGTTAATATGGAAAGCTGCATGACTTTGCAAAGAGAATCTGTTAAACTCCTGAACATTCCCAAGATACAATCAATACAATTTCTGGAAGGCTACCTAATCAAGAATTTAAGCCACAGTAGCCACCTCTCCTTAACCTTACAGCACCTGGCAGTAGCAGATGTTTTCAGGAGCTTACAGAAGGAACAATAAAAAGGCTCTTTTGAAAACCTGTGTTTTCTTTCAGTGGCTTGACTGCTTGCAGATGCAGGTACTGAATCAAAATCTTTAACTTACAACTGAAAATGAAAACTCCATATGGCATTGTAATTGGATCTTCCTGTTTCCCCAAAGCATCCTAGATCCTTGGCAAGTAAGAACCTGTGGTATAAACAGGTATAATTTTATTTGTTTGCATTGTTGCTACCTGAATGTCACATGTACATGAAAACTCCATTAACAGTTAGAGATGATATCAACATGAATCACAAACTGACCTTTACTATTTGGGAAAAAACAAGGCATTTAAAAAAATAGCTGTATGTCTAAGGCAGAGAACCTACAAGTGGGAGCCTAGGTCCATATTGGTAACAAATGTTCAAATCAGCACCAAAGTGCTGCTTGTGATATTCATTCCTAAGAATATTTCAGGACTGGTCAGGTAAGTTCTAGTACTATTATATGCATACGAAATATAACTAATATAGTGTATTGCACTGTTTCCCTATCTTTTCCCCTATTTAAAAATGTTTTCTTTGAAAACTGTGTTATGAGGTTTACATAAGCAATATATTCCGAGAGAAACATTAAAAATGGAGAGAGCAACAATTGAACTTATTCAACTTACTAAGCAAATATTTATATAACTTACATAACTTTTTCTTTTTATTTCTTTTTATTTTTTTTATTTCCTTTTTTTTTTTTTTCTTTCATAAGTTCTAATTCTTCCTTGATAGTAATCACATTTTTGAATAATGGAGACCTGCTATATCATAGAAGTAGCTCTAATTTTAGCTTTTGGTTTTTTGAGGCATATCGCATTTAATCATTGGTCCAAGCCAACGTGGGTTCACCTCCTGTTTAACAAATTTGATTTCCACTTATGATAAGGTTACCCATCTAGTCGATCAAGGGAAACCGGCTGATGTAATCTTTTTGGATTTCAGTAAAGCTTTTGATACAGTTTCTCATAGGATCCTACTGGACAAAATGTCCAGCATACAGCTAGATAAAAACATCATACGATGGGTGAACAATTGGCTGATGGGTGGGGCTCAAAGGGTTATGGTAAATGGGGTTACATCAGGCTGGCAGCCAGTCACCAGTGGGGTTCCCAGGCCTTCATTTTAGGGCCAGTTCTTCTCAACACTTTCATAAACTATTTGGATGTAGGACTAGAAGGTGTTTTGAGTAAGTTTGCTGATGACATTAAACTGGGAGGAGTTGTTGACTCTGTTGAAGTTGGAAAGGCCTTGCAGAGAGATCTGGACAGATTGGAGAGCTGAGCAATCACCAACTGCATGAAGTTTAACAGGAGCAAGTGCCAGGTCCTGCACCTGGTAAGGGACAACCCTGGCTATCCGTACAGACTGGGTGACGAGATGCTGGAGAGCAGCCCCACAGAGAGGGATCTGGGGGTTGTGGTTGACAGCAAGCTTTAATATGAGCCAGCAGTGTGCCCTGGCAGCCAGGAGGGCCAACTGTATCATGGGGTGCATCAAGCACGGCATTGCTAGCTGGTTGAGGGAAGTGATTGTCCCGTTCTACTCTGCGCTGGTGCGGCTTCACGTCGAGTACTGTGTGCAGTTCTGGGCACCACAGTACAAAGGGGATGTAAAACTGTTGGAGAGTGTCCAGAGAAGGGCTACAAAGACGTTGAAGGCCCTAGAGGGAAAAACGTATGAGGAGTGGCTGAGGTCACTTGGTTTGTTCAGCCTGAAAAAAAGGAGTCTGAGGGAGACCTCATCACAGTCTACAGCTTCCTCACAAGGTGGAGTGGAGGGGCAAGCGCTAATCTCTTCTCTCTGGTGACCAGCAATAGGATACGTGGGAATGGAGTCAAGCTGCGACAGGGGAAGTTCAGTTTGGATATCAGGAAAAGGTTTTTCACCAAGAGGTTGGCTACACACTGGAACAGGCTCTCCAGGGACATAGTCACAGAACCAAACCTGTTGGAGTTTAAGAAGCATTTGGACTATGCTCTTAGGCGCATGATCAGAATTTTTGGGTAGACCTGTGTGGTGCCAGTAGTTGGACTCGATGATCCTTGTGGGTCCCTTCTAACTCGGGATATTCTATGACTCTATGATTCCGTTTCTAAGGAGATTCCTGACCTGGACCTTCTATTTATTTGGTATCTTCTTTGGTCACTTGTTCTAACCTCATCTTCACTTAGATTTATGTATATGCTTCTGTATGCCATTAAAGAAAATCTATAGAATATTTGTGTTTTGGAAGGAGTCATTTGTTACTTTTGTAACATGTAGTACAGCTTCTTATCTGATGTAAAACAAGAATAATAAGTCCACTGTATGTTTAAAATTCTCCTCCTGAAGAAAGAAAAAAGATAGGAAATAAATAAACTTTTTGTGTTAAGCGCTGTTCTGATATGCTGAATATATCTGACCAGTATAATAATTCATTCTAAGAAGCATTTACAAAGGTCTTTTAGTCAAAAGATCCTTTTTCTTAAATCTAGTCACTTGATTTCTGTTATCAGACTAAGGAAACTGAGAACTGAGTGAATTTTTCATGATATATATAAAAGAGCCCCAAACATATTCTATTCCAAATGGATCTTTGTATTGTATCATATGCTGATTTCTAACTCCAGTTCAGAACAAGAGAGGCAAATATTTAATTATGATAACATATAGCATCAAATACATGAATGAACTTTAGCCTGATCAAGGCAATAAGTACAAACAAAGTACAAGGAAGGCTATCTGCTTCGTTGATTCCACCAGAACAATTCAAATAAAGTCTTTGAACAAACTGAAATTGCTGAGAAATGAGGAGTCCATGTAGATTACTCCAGAAAGAAGTGCCTACTTTTTTCTAATGTAACTAGCACCTAGACTATTTTAGTTTTATTGAAACTGAACCAATTCTTTTGAATTACTGCAAGAAATAATGATATAGTACTTCTCCAAAACACAAACCTTTGAGGAGGATTTTTTTAAACTGCTTAGAAATGTTGAAAAATGTTTTAAAATGAGAATATGAATCATCACTTACTATAAATGATCAAAAAGCAAATTTCAATATATATTTTAGGCACACAAAAATGTAAGTAATAAGATACCAAGATTTTTGCAAGATTTTATGGAAATCAAATTTTAATTTTTAAAATCCAACTGGGAAAAAAAAAAAAAAAAAAGACAACTGATACTTTGAAACTTCTGTGGAGGTTATGTAGACTCCTCGACACTGACTAATACTTTGGTGTTTCAAAAATAAAAACAAAAAACACAACCATGAATGCGTCTAAGATGGTGATCCATTTCTAACAAAAGAACATATCCTTACTGGCAAGTCTTCACTTCTGTTCTCCAGCTGAACACCTTCCTTCTTTACAACTCCGGACAAGGATCCCATGCCCAGCAAAAAACACAAGTAAGTGACTATCTCTGTATGCTAGTGCTTTTGCTTTTCAATTACTTTGGGGTTTTTCATTTTCCTTTTCAGTGTGCCGTACTCACACAAAGCTAACTGAAAAATTCCATATTTCAGGGGTAGAGATATCTGACTGATAAATAATTCAGAACTGAAAATGTGAAGCCACTAAAACAATCAGACATTTCTAAAATTAAATCCAATTTAGTGAAGTGCAATGAATGAAGCATTCTAAATCTGCTTTTGACCTCAGCAGTAGTCAGGGTGGAGGTTACAAGTGAAGGCCTGAGAAGAAATAAAACTTAAGGTGTACACCCTCACTCCTTCTTGACTTCTTGCATTGAATGTGGCCTATGGACAATCCTAATTCATCCTAACTACTTAATTTATCACCAGAAAGAGTGATGTACAAATGTCACTCAAGTATGAAACCAAACTGATATAATTCAGTATGCTCAATGCTTAATTTCTACCCTGAAATAGAAATTCAGGTTGTAGACCAATGCTTAAAACCCTTCGTCAACTGGGATCTGAGTCAATGCAAAATGGAGAGATGTCAATTAAAAATCCATGTATCGTAGTAAGCTACTACACATGTAGAAGGCAGTTAATTAATAAACCTTTTCAAACATTTTCTGTAACTCTGTGATGAACTAGTCAGTAGGTACCGAGAGTAACATGTCTACTGCCTGCATAAGACCCAGATCTCCAAGGTTCATCAGTGTTATAGATTAATCTCTCTTGAGGGTATTCAGGGTTTAGTGTTAGAATTTTTTAAGAAGTTAGAAAAATGTTCAGTACTACGTATAATTCTGGTACAGAAACTGCAGCCAAAGCAGAGACATGTGACATATATAAATTACAAATGCAATTATTCAGGACATAATTAATATTAGCTTGTCTTGAAAAATGAATGCAAACCTATTAAAACTGTGCAGCTAACAAGAGCATGCAAGTATTTTGTAACACTGTGAAAGTCTACTTGAACACCATGTACAAGCATTTCATATAAGCTTGTGAGCAAGAGGAGGACCAAAGGGACAAATGAAGATTGGTGTACATGCACTTGAGAGGCAACTAAGGAAAAGAAATTGCCACATTGGCATGAAGATAAGAACAGGAAAGTGGATTAAAAAATGAATAAATAAATAAAAAAAAAAGGTGGGACATCCTGCTTAATACATCAGAAAGATAACTGGCAAGATGAGACAATATAAGAAATAAGCAGCACCCTCTTTCTAGGAGGGGGGGAAATCATAAAACCATGAGGCCCCAGTAAGAAAAGCTGGAGAATAAAGAAGGCAAGACCACTCTGGCAGTCTGGTTCTAACTTCTCCTGTCACAGAGTTCACAGGCAACTGCATCGCAACCTTCACAATCGAGTACCAATAAGGACTCCAGCTATCATCCCTTATCAACATTGGCCCCTTAGCATTGCATCCTCATAGCTCATTTAGGATCTAAGTGTTAAAGAAAGCTTTGTATATGTAATGATGGTGATTAATACTGTGCAAGTTTTTGTACAAACTTATTTGATAATGTTGGTATTCATATATATATATACACACACATATATATTTATACGTATATTCAGTTACAACATCACCACAAAGAACAGTTAATATTTTAGTGCCAACTATGAATGAGTCGTATACTTCATGTATTGAATTATCTATTGATATATTGTTAGTCATTATAAAATGGAGCTAAAATAAATATTTCAGGCAGTGTAATTATTTGAAACCATAGGTATAATTTATTAAACATATCCATAATAATTTCTTTCTAAAAGTTTAGTGAAAGATGAAATGTTATGACAGCTGTCAGTCTCAAGTGTCAAAACATTAGACTATCAACCTTAAAATAGCTTCAAATACATAATAATGCAATTTCTCAAGTTCTTCACAAGAGAATGAAAGTCAAATTTCTATTACACTTCATCTCCCAAGATCCAATTATACAATGAAAATTATTTATAATAGCCCACGGAAGCCATATGGAAGCCAAAATCTGACCATTATGAAATCAGAGATACTGTTTTCATAGGCTTATATTGCTCTTTCTCCCTATTAAAAAAAAAAAAAAAAAAAAAAAAAAAGGCAGCTTTGGAACCAGAAGACACTATATAATTCTGAGAGAGATAAAAAGAGATAAATAATAATTTCTTAGGCTGGAAAAATATAATGGGAGACACATTAGAGGATTTTTTAAGCTTTAAAAGAAAATTCATACATTCATACTTTCCAAAAGAAAAATAAGTTTCAAATATGTAAAAATTTCATCATAGAATGATCTTTTTTTCATTGAAGTGACATATGTATCAAACTAAGAATATTAAAAATATTGAAAAGATAATTTTATTTTCCATTCTTTTCCTTTTACATTTTGACTTCTTCAAGTTTCAATTAAAAATGTTTTTTCATTGTCATTACTTTATACTGTAAGGTTAAAAAAATAAAAATGTGTTTAAAGATAGTTATACAAAGAAAAAGATATTGTTAAAAGCATCTTTAATCTAGAAGACAAAACCTTAGCAGAACCGATGCAAGAAAGTTTAGATTCAGCTGAATTGATTAAAAATAAGTCAATACTTTTATCATTCAATCACAGAAGCACAGAGTGGTTGAGGATAGAAAGGACCTCTGGATGTCACATGGTCCAGCCCTCTGCTCCAGCAGGGACACCTAGAGAAGGTTGCCCAGGACCATGTCCAGGTGGTTTCTGAAGATCTCCAAGGAGGGAAACTCCATGACCTCTCTGGGCAACCCATTCAGTCACCTTCACAGGTGTTTCCTGATGTTCAGAGGGAACTTCCTGTCCTTCAGTTTATGCCCATTGCTTCGTGTTCAGTCACTGGGCACTGCTGGGAACTGTAAGTCATACTGTTTTTTCACTTTCCCTTCAGGTATTTATATATATTGATAAGATCCACCTAAGCCTCCTCTTCTTTAGTTTGAAAAGTCCAAGTCTCTCCTCACAGGAGAGATTCTCCAGTCACTCATCATCTTTGCGGCCCTACATCGGACTCACTGCAGTATATCTATTTTCCTTGAGGCTCAGAACTGGACATAGTACTCCAGGTGTGTCCTCAACAACTCTGACTAGAGGGGAAGGATCACCTCTCTTGATGTGCTGGCAGTACTTTGCCTAATGCAGCCAAGAGTACTGTAAGCCTTTGTAGCAGTTAACGGCACACTGCTGGCTCGTGTTCAACTTGATGTCTGCCAGGACCCCCAGGTCCTTCTCTGCTTGCCTGCTGGGTGGCCCAACTGAGAACGACTAACCACTGAGACAAACCACCATCAAAAGTAGTGGCCTTTTGCATTACAGGACTATTTAAATCAAATCAATTTCTGCATAAGCTGAAAGATACCTGTATGCAACTGTATGTGAGTTGTACAGAGGATCAGGCTGCGTGACTTGATGCTCCATGTGATCTTAAACTTAGGAATCTAAGACAAAAACAAACACCATGATGGCTTGTGGCATTATTTTATTGAACAGAATCAGGGCTACTCACAGATTTTTAATAACAGAGTATCGGATATTCTGCCTCCTTCTGCTCAGGAGAAGAAGCAAAGATAAATGATAAACTTAAGTTTCATTTTAGTCTTGGAAAAAAAAAAAAAAAAAAGGAAAAAAAGGGATGGGTGATTTTTTTTTAATTTATTTTTTCCCAGTTAAGTACTGAATGTTAAGTACTTAGTTCCATCTAAGTACTGAATGTTGCCTGCAACTACCCGTAGAAGAACAGAATACTTGATGCATCTTCTTATATCAATTCTTTGTAAACTGAAATCTCATAGATTAGGATCTGTGCACAAAGACTAGGCACTCTTATAGAATCATAGAATCACAGAATATCCCGAGTTGGAAGGGACCCATAAGGATCATCTAGTCCAACTCTTGGCACTGCACAGGTCTGCCCAAAGTTTAGACCATGTGACTAAGTGCACAGTCCAATTGCTTTTTAAATTCAGACAGGTTTGGTGCAGTGACTAAGTCCCTGGGGAGCCTGTTCCAGTGTGTGACCACCCTCTCGGTGAAGAACCTCTTCCTGATGTCCAGCCTAAACTTCCCCCGCCTCAGTTTAACACCATTCCCGCAGGTCCTATCACTGGCGTTTACAGAGAATAGGTCACCTGCCTCACCACTTCCCTTCACGAGGAAGTTGTAGACTGCAATGAGGTCCCCCCTCAGCCTCCTCTTTTCCAGGCTGAACAGGCCCAGTGCCCTCAGCCGCTCCTCATATGTCTTCCCCTCTAGGCCCTTCACCATCTTCGTCACCCTCCTCTGGACACTCTCCAACAGTTTAATGTCCTTTTTGTACTGTGGTGCCCAGAACTGCACCCAGTACTCGAGGTGAGGCCGGACCAGCGCAGAGTAGAGTGGGACTATCACCTCCCTCAACCGACTAGCAATGCCGTGCTTGATGCATCCCAGGATACGGTTGGCCTTCCTGGCTGCCAGGAAGCATATATATATCCATCTTTGTCTCAGTGCATAAAGTTAATAAAGGAAAATGTTATGCTATGGTACAGTTTAGGTACTGCAAGAACTCAGATTATTCTGCTCAAAACACAAAAATGGGGTAAAATTTTGATTCTGCTTGCAAGCTTCTGTTTTCTAACTCCTGTTTTTTAAGTTCTTAGGCAAGTGATATAAAAACTTTTTGATATAATTATTTTGATTACATAAATTAACACACAAATAGTCATTTTCAAATAGGGAAACCTTAAAGGAGAAATAAAATATACAATTTCCTATTTTAAGAGTTTATAAAAACAATTACTCTTCTAAAAGTAAGAATACGCTTGCAACTTCTGTCAATATTTCATGAAACAGTGTGTGAATTATTTTATAGACACACTAAATATAAACTTCTCTTTCCCATCAAAAAATCCCTAAACCAATAAACACCACTGGAGATACATAAAAATGAAGTTCTGAGAGAGAACTTGGTTTCAAGACAGTCTTTATGACGTTATTTTCCATTTTAATGCTATCTTGATACAGCTTTTTAAGAGTTGGGAGTATCTATGTAGCTGTACTATATGAAAAATGAGCTGTCACATGGAGGAAGACGGGGCCCAGAATAATTTAAGCTTTGCTGAACTGGATTTTAACTTAATATTGAAAATGCTTCCATATGATCTCCCTGTGACCTCATTATAAACATAAAAATAATTCAAAAACATTTTGATTTTTTTGATTAAAAATGATTTGCTTATTGCCAGAGTGACACTTAGTTTAATCCCAGTCTATTTTAACCATTTTAAAACTTGTTAGAAGTGCAGTAGTTATGTAAATGAAAATTGCCAATAACACAGCACAAAGCAGTAAGAATACCATTGTATAAAATGAATTAATACCTAAGAGGAGAAATAATAAAAATAACCTAAAAAAAGTTCTTAAAAATCAGAAAAAGAGAGTAAAAATATATGCTTTTAAAAATTATTCTTAAAAGTAAGTAGTACCCACCCTTCTATATAATAATTCTGCTTGTCACCATTGGGGTGAAAAACATGCAAATAATTTCTTCATATAAATAACTTCCAAGAATTACATTAAATCAGAAAGATAGAAGATAGGTTTTATTTTTATTTTTATTTTTATTTTTATTTTTATTTTTATTTTTATTTTTATTTTTATCTGTTTTTATTTTTATTTTTGTTTTTATTTTTACTTTTATTTTTTCACCCTGGATTTCCATTGTGCTATGTTGACAGGAACACCATTAGCGTAGTATTAAAGTGGTTGCTATGAAACACCCCATACTCTATTGGTATGTATATTTTGCATTTTGTACATAGTTCTTAACGTATGCATTTTCTTTCTTCTTTTTTTTTTTTTTTTATTTTCTTTCTTTCCTTCCTTCCTTCCTTCCTTCCTTCCTTCCTTCCTTCCTTCCTTCCTTCCTTTCCTCCTTCCTTCCTTCTTTCCCTCTTGCTTTCTTGCTTTCTCTTTCTTTCTTTCTTTTGTTCCTTCCTTCTTTCTTTTCTTTCTCTTTCCTTCTTTTTTTCCTTCTTTCTTTCTTTCTTTCTTTCTTTCTTTCTTTCTTTCTTTCTTTCTTTCTTTCTTTCTGTATTTCTATATCTTTCTTTTTCTTTCTTTCTTTCTTTCTTTCTTTCATTATTCTGAAGGAAAACTCAGATAATCTTTTCTGCCAAAAACCTCACAACATTTTTTTCAAGCCATATTCCACTATCATTTTTTGTTTTCAACAAACCATGACAAACTGGAATTTTTCACAGAGCCTAGGGTATCAAAAGACGATTCCATTTCTGTGTTTGAATACAAATCTTCAAGACTTTATTGAATGCAATAACTGTCTACCAACCTCTTACTTTTAACATAGAGCTATTGCTACTGCTATTAATTGTTCAGTGGAAGCATCTCAGCTGTTCCTTATCCAACTGTACACCACAGCTTCCTTGATCACCAGGACTGTAAACTCTGGAATAAGACTGACATGAAGATTGAGGCCATAATTTTCCAAGATAAATGTCTGAACAAATAAACTCATGTCAGCACAGGAAAAATCATCCCATCTTATTATTAACTTAATTTAAGTAACCTGAACATAATAAAAAATGCTAGCCTGAATAAAATTTCTCTCTGATGTGCTTTTAACATCTGAGTATGCTGAAGTAAAAACAAACAAGCAAACAAACAAAAAGTACAATAAGAGTAATATTAAAAAGCAAAGCAAGTGCTTTACAAACTCCAGGCTGTAGTGACAAAGTTTTCATACTGATAGATTATTTTCCTTTGTCTGTTGAGGGATAGTTTATAATTTCTCAATGGGAAGAACTGAGGTGAAGCATGTGTGCTGCTAAACTATCTGTCCTTATAATATCTTCTAAGAGGAGGCACTCTGGAATTGCTACTCAACCACAAAGTCTGTCTGAACATTTTTAGGTATTCTAACAGCTCTGCTAGAAAAGGATCTTTTGTTCTAACAGTGTGGTGGTTTCACTCGGGTGGGCAGCCAAGCCCAACCACAGCCACTCTCTCACTCCCCCCCTCAAAGAGGAACGGGGAGAAAATACGATGAAAAGGGCTCAAGGGTTGAGATAAGGACGAGGAGATCGCACAGTAGTTATCATGACGGGCAAAACAGACTCAGCATAGGGAGACAGTAAGATTTACTGCCTATTACTAACAAGCTAGAGAAGTGAAAAACAAAAGAAACCAAAAACACCTTCCCCCCATCCACCCTCTTCCACCTCCTCCCCCTGAGCAGCGCAGGGGAACAGGGGAATGGGGGTTATGGTCAGTCTATAGCGCTTCTTCTCTGCTGCTCCTTCTCGGTCACTCTCGTCCCCTGTGCAGTGGGGTCCCTCCCACGGGATGCAGTCCTTGCTGAACTGATCCGGCGTGGGCTGCCCACAGGCAGCAGCTCTTCAAGAACTCCTCTAGACATGGGTCCGTACCATGGGGTCCATCCCTCAGGAGCAAACTGCTCCAACCTGGATCCCCCACGGGCAGCAGCTCCTGCCAGGTCACCTGCTCCTGCGTGGTCTCCTCTCCATGGTCTACAGGTCCGACCCAGAATCTGCTCCAGCAGGGGTCCTCCACAGGCCGCAGCCTCTGTCGGTACAGGTCCACCTGCTCCACCGGGGACTCCTCCACGGGCTGCAGTGTGGAACCCTACTCCACCGTGGTACTCCATGGGCTGCAGGGGGACAGCCTGCTTCACCATGGTCCTCTCCACAGGCCGCAGGGGACTTCTGCTCCGGTGCCTGGAGCACCTCTCCCCCTCCTTCTTCACTGACCTTGGCCCCTGCAAAGCTGTTTCTCACTCCTCTCACTCTCCCAGCTGCTGTGTGGTGCAGCAGGTGTTTTTTTGTTTGTTTGTTTGTTTGTTTGTTTCTTTTTCCCTGTCTTAAATATTTTCTCACAGAGGTGCAAACAACATCACCTATTGGCTCGGCTCTGGTCAGCGGTGGGGCCCTTACTTAACATGGGGCAGCTTCTAGATTCTTCTCACAGAAGCCACCCCTATGGCCCCCTGCTACCAAAACCTTGCCACATAAACCCACTACAAACAGTATTGAGGTGTTAGTGGAAACTGTAATGGAACTGTATAAGCAGTTATGCCATTGATAGCACAGGTGGCAATTTGTCCATCTTCTGTTTACATTCTCAACTGTACCTGCACAGACAGCTCAGCAAGAAGAGAGATTGCTCTGGCAATGGTTTTTGAAATTATAACAGCCTAGTTTGATGCTCAGAGAATAGGGATCGGAAAATGTGGGATAAGAGCAAGTGCACACATAGGATGGGAGCAGGATGTTTTCTAAGATAGGCACTGGTACAAAACATTTGTCAGCTAAGCAAATCAAGGCACTTTTTGTCTCATATACATGGAGAGAAGAGGGGAGAAGGGCTAAACAGTCATTCTATTGGAAAGTCCAAAGGACACTTCCCAGTTGTGAGGGCTTGTTCCTTACATCAGACTGATGATGCAGCCTAACACTGTTGATGATTACAAAAATTTAATATCAAAGCAAGGTCAGAGAGCCAGCTGGTTCAGCAAAGCTATGTGGTGATGTGTGGAGTAGGAAAGCAGTCCTGTGAGCTTATATTACTGAACGCCTACAGACATTGCAATTTTAGAGGCCTCAGTAGGAAAACCAAATAGCTATTGCTAACTTACATTGCCTAGGATTTCATTGCTGTTTTGGTTTTAACAAGACAATGTGACTGTAGATCCAAAGTGCCTGTAGTGCGCTGCTGTGAACTAATACTACCAATATTTTCTAAGCTCTGAGGGCAGTTGGATTGGTATGTGAGCTCATGCATTTATATTAATTATCAACATTTATATTAACTATAAAACAAAAGAGAAATCCTTGTGTATGGGTAATGTATCTTCTTAGGGTGACAGGTTGGTTCACTTTTCAAAAATAAAACGGCCATTTTCAGTCAAGGGATTTGCTTCTTTGTTATTTAAATACTCACTGTAATATCATTAATTAAAACATAACATAAAATCTGCCTAATCTGCAGCTGTGCAACTTGAAACACAAGTGTCCATCCATAAAATTTTTGAGGAATTGTTCAATTTGCAAACTGGTCTTTTGAATGATGATATCATACAACCAAAGGATGTTTGAACAGTTGAGTGGGAAAGAGACCTCTGAGCACTGTCCAGACTAATCCTCTACTCAAAGCAAGTCTAATTATTCTGGGTTGCTCGGTGCACTCCATTTGAGTCCTGAGCACCTTTAAGCACAGAGACTCCACAGTACCTCTCATAATCCACTCCAGTATTTCAACACCCTTGTGCTTAAAATAAATAAATAAATACAAATTCATACAATACAAACACAATAGTTTGGGTTGGAAGGAGCCTAAAAGATAATCTAGTTCTAAACCCCCTGCCATGGGCAGTGACAACTTAATAGATCAGGTCCAGTTCAGGTAGTTCAAGGTCCCTTCCAACATGACTTTGAACATTTTCTAACTCAGCTTTGAACGTCTCTGGGGATGGAGTTATCACAACTTCTCTGGGCAATGTGTTCTGGTGCCTCACCACCCTCCTAATGTTTAATATAAATCTACAGTCTTTTACTTTAAAATCACTACACTTTGTCCTACTGCTACGATCCCTGATAAAGGGTCCCTTCCCATCTTTCATGCAGGCCCGCTTTAAGTACTGGAAACCCACTATAAGGTTTCCCCAAGAACCTTCTCTTCTACAGGCTAAACAACCACAACCATCTCAGCCTCTCTTCTTAGAAGTGGTGATCCAGCCCTTTGATCGTTTTTGTGGCCCTCCTCTGGATCTGCTTGAACATGTCCTATGCCAAAGATAGGGACATGGGGGTGTTGGTTGACAACTGGCTGAATATGAGTCAGCAGTTTGCTCGGGTGGCCAAAAGGCCAAAAGCATCCTGGCTTGTATCAGGAATAGTGTAGTCAGCAGGACTAGGGAAGTGATTGTCCCTCTGTACTTGGCTCTGGTGTGGCCGCACCTCGAGTACCGTGTTCAGTTTTTGGTCCCTCACTACAAGAAGGACATTGAGGTGCTGGAGCATGTCCAAAGAAGGGCAACAAAGCTGGTGAAGGGTCCCGAGCACAAGTCTTCTGAAGAGCAGCTGAGGGACCCGGGGTTACTTAGCTTGGGAGAAGAGAAGTCTCAGGGGAAACCTTATTGTACTTTACAGATACCTTAATGGGGGTTGCAGTGAGGTGGGGATAGGGCTCTTCTCATCTTATCACTTGGTGCTGGGGAAGGGAGATGGAATCAAGTTGTGCCAGGGAAGTTTAGGTTGGACGTTAGGAGAAATTTCTTTACTGAAAGGGTTGTCCAGCATTAGCATAGGCTGCGCAGGGAAGTGCTTGAATCCCTGGAGGTCTCCAAGAAATGTATAGATGTAGAACCTAATAACGTGGTTTAGGGGTGGATTTTAGTACTAGGTTAAAAGTTGAACTAGATGACCTTGGAGTTCTTTTCCAACCTGAATAATGCTATCATGCTATGTCTCCTCATAATGTCCATGTTTCTCTTGCTGGGGGCCTCAGAGCTGAACACAGTACTCCAGATGGGATCTCATGAGAGCAGAGTAAAGAGAGAGAATCACCTCCTTTGACCTGTTACCCATGCTTCTTTAGATGCAGCCCAGAGTGCAATTAGCTTTCAAGGGTAAAAATACACATCGCCAGCTTATGTCGAGTTTTTCATCCACCAGTACCCATAAGTCCTTTTCTGAAAGGCTGCTGTCAATCCAGTTGTCTCCCTGTATGGACTGATTGAGATTACCCTGAGCCAGGTGCAGCACCTTGCACTTGGCCTTGTTGAAATTCATTAGGTTCATAAGGGCCTACCTCTCAAGCCTGTCCAGGTCCCTCTGGATGGCATTCCATCCCTATAATGTATCAACTGCACCACTCAGCTTGGTGTCATCCACAAAACCACTGAGAGTGCACTCAATCCCACTGTTTATATCATCATCAAAGACATTAAGCTATGCCTGTCCCACGGTGTACACCTGAGGGACACAATTCACCACTGGTCTCCCCTCTCTCCACCTTGACACCGAGCTCTTGACTGCAACTCTTTGGTTGCTACTATCCAAGCAATTCCTTATCCACGGAATAGTCGCTCCATCAAATCAATATCTTGCCCATTTAGAGACAAGAATGTTGTGTGGGGCTGTATCAAATGCTTTGTACAAGTCAAGATAGATGACATTCATTGTTCTTCCCCTGCCCACCAATGCTTTCACTGTCATAGAAAACCACTAGATTTGTCAGACATGATTTGCTCTTGTGAAGTCATGTTGTCGGTCTCTAATTACCTACCTGTCTTCCAAATACCTTTACATAGTTTCCAGGAGGATTAGCTCCATGATTTCACTGGGCACCGAGGTGAGGATGACTGGTCTGTAGTTCTCTGAGGCATCTTTTTTCTCTTAAAAATGGGGTTTATGTTCTCCCTTTCCCAGTAACTGGATACTTCACTTGTCTGCCACAGCTTTTCAGATATGATGGAGAGTGGCTTAAAAATTTAATCTGGCAGTTCTGTCAGGACCTTGGGATGCATCTCTATAGGTCACATTGTGCACATTCAGGTTCCTCAGATGGTCTTGAACATGATCTTCTCCTGTGGTGGGTGGGACTTTATATCTTATCAGAAATTCTCATGTTCCAACTAGTACACATTGACTCTTGTCCTACAGCTGTACTTCACTGAGAAAAGTGTGGCACCATTTTCTCTGTAACCTCCCACTGCTGCAGACAGCAGTGAGGTCTCCCTCATGGCAACTTTCAGCCTCCCAAAAGCCCCAGGGTATTTCCATAAAACATCTGCTGACCATTGGCCCCAGTCTGTCCTGCTCTGGGCATGAGTTCAACTTTCTCCAGTACCTTCACCTCCAATAGGCAGTTTCCCATGCGATCTTGCTAAGCAAGTCTTTGTGCAGATGGAAACTGCTCTTCTAAAATCCAGGGTGTTTGTCTTTGTGAAATTCTGCTGTTTGTCTTGAGCGCTTCTCTCAGGATTTTAAGCACAAGAGTCTCACAGTCATTTCAGCCCAGACTGCCCTCAACCTTCACATCTACCAATTCTTCCTTACTTGTCAGTAGAGAGTTCAACTGAGCATCACTCCAGATTGGTTTGTCAATCACTGCATCAATAATTTGTGCCTGGGACATTCCCAGATTGCTTGCATCTCTGTTCCTTTGCATGACTAGTATTGCTCTGTCTCCTGACCATTACCTACATGTTCCCTGCCTTTGAGACAAACCTTTGCACAGATCACTCCCCTCTATCCCTGCCAATCATGTCCTTCATGAAGTGCCTGTAACCCTCCACTGTAGCTCTGCAGGTGTGAGAGCCATACCACCATGTCTCTGTAGTCCTGGCATCACAGCTCAGCTGCCATGCACCTATTGCATTTACATGTGGGCAACTGAGATAGATCCCAAGTTGTGCTGCTTTTGTAGGTGAAGTGTCAGAGCCCCTCTGGTCACACCGTCCACTGGATGCCTTAACACTTTTGCATCTTTGCTTCTCCTCAACGTGGGGGAATGCCCCATCCATGTGTTTCCAGTCCCCCATACACGTCTAGCAAGCTTGCTTGCAAGCACACTCTTTCCACATCTTGTTAGATGTATTGATTCCTGTAGTATTTCTGGGAAGAAAAACATTGGTAATTAGCAAGAGCAGAGTCTTAGTACAAATCACAATACTGGCCTTTTAAGCCATCGTCACCATGTTAATGTGATTTGTGTGCTTTCACATACATGTTCTTACCAAGACTGCATCCATCCTGCAACTAGCCAAATGCTTTAAGTGAGGAGGAGAAAACCTACTTATGCCTGAAGTATCTTCAGAGCCTAAAATCCCTTTATGAATCTAATCCATGACATTCAGACGGCTTTTCTATAAGCTAGTTCCCCATTTGAAAACAAGCAGCAAGAGCAACTCCATACCTCAGAGACTACTGTAGGGACATATTTTTTCATTATTCTGATGTGGTCACAATGGGAGAAGAGTAATGGGAGAAAACCTAACAATTTTCAGTAGCTAGATTCTAATAAATAAAACGTTTATTTTCTAATAAATAAATAATCTTTAATAAAACTGTAGTGCTGCCTTTGCAGACTCCTGATTTTTCAGCTGTTCTGTTTAGATACATTTTAATACATTCCTCATAGGTGATTGTCTAAGAGGCATAAAAAGTTGGCTTTGATTTGCAGATCTCAAGTTATACTTGCTGAGCTGCTAGTTAAAAAAGTTACTCATTGATCAGTATTATGAGCACATTTCTTAGATGTCATTTAGAAAAAAAAAATACACATGGGACCTTTTTATGTTAATCTTATAGGGAAAAGTTTCTAACTATAACTGCACTTTAAAATAAGTTGCAATTATTAACAATAATAAGGCATTTACATTGTTTCTCCTAAAGATAGGAACTTTACATCTAAAAAGCTTTGGAAGTTTTCTTAGATTCTTAGAATTTTTAAATGAGACAAGTATCTTCTTCAGTTACATGTAGGTGAGAGGTTTACATTAGAAATTAGGAGACATTTCTTCTCAGAAAGGGCAGTCAGGCATTGAAACGGGTTGCCCAGGGAGGTGGTGGCATCACTGCCCCTGGGGGTGTTTAAGGAAATGTTGGACCTTGCGCTTACAGACATGGTTTAGTAGTTGACATTGGGAGTAGGGTGATGGTTGGACCAGACGATCTTGAAGGTCTTTTCCAACCCTCATGATTCTATGATTTTATGATTCTATGATTCGTCTATGAAACATATTTAATCACTTAACCCTTAAGTATCCCAGACCAGAAGAAGAGATAGCTTTTGCTACTTCGAAGACTGGTAGTAACAATTCCTTTGGTAAATTCCTACTTGTAATATTAGAGTATTCAGAGCAGAGCCTGGACTATTTAATTAAACACACAAATCAAACAGCTTTTCGAAAAGCCAACTGAATGGATTACGAGGATTATGTAGTACTCTTAATCAATACTGATTAAACTTTCCTTCCAAAGCAAAATCTTGCCAAGAAATCTGTTGAAAAGAAAGAACACATAGTTAAATTCAGTATAAATATCTGTATTTTACTTCTTTTTATTTTCTAATTACAAATTTTCTACAGATAGGAAAATCTATTGAATAAAATTGTTCAAACTTTCGGTTTATTTGATTTTATTATAAGAACCTTTGCAGTATTTCAATCAAAATCATCTCCTTTTCCCCTACTCGTATAACTGTGTATGGAGATGCAACTATCACAGTTATGAATTCCTAAGCATCGTTTCCTTAGACTCTGTTTTGTTTCTATCAAGACCACATGTATGTCCCATCACCTGTCCCTAAAAAGAAAAACTTATCTTCTGCATCTGCTTACAGATTTTGTGTCTGAAAATATCATAAGTGCAAAAAAAAAACCACCTCTAAATATGTATAGTCAAACAGGCTGGAGATATAAAATACAAAATGCACAACTCAATGAATTTGCAAGTAATCTAATCTTACAAATATAAATTGTATTAAGTTTTGAAATTTTGTTTGGATTTACTTATACATGTCCATATTATATATGCATATCACATTTAATACCTAACAAGGAAGCAGTATGGTTCTTAATTGCTGAAAAACATTTCACTAGAACCGTTTTTTTTTTTTTTTTTCACTGAACAAGTTCTCACTAGAGGAGACTTGAATTCCACTGGTGACTTAAGTGAAAATAGAATGTTCCTTCTCTTCAGTATTATTGCATGATATTCTCATACCTTGGCATGAATAGCTTTTAGTATCTTCCCAGTTCTCTGCCCAAGACTTCACATGGCATGAGTAGGATGTTATGATGACAAAGAGCTGGTAGACATACCCTTCAAAAAAGTTCATTATGTTATGCCTCTTTCAAAGAATTTTCTCAATTTCCAAAAGAACAATTTATCTCAGCTCTAAATCATATTCCTTAAAAGGGCATACTGTGTGATACATATATAAAAAATTAATTAATGCAACAAAATTAATGCATTATTTTTCTGAGTGAAGTTTCTGAGTGATAGAAGAAATAAAACAACATATGTGTTTAAAAATCTAGCAGATTTCTAAAGGATCAGTCTAAATCACAGTTTTTGTCTGTTTGTTTTTTTACAAGAGAAACACACCTTTCTTTTATGTCAAAAAAAAAAAAAGGTTGAATAATAGTGCTGTGCACGAAGTGTTCTCCATTGAATGAGACAAGACAGTCAAAAATATAAGAATGCACATTCTATGCAGCTGCTTTATGAGACAATTTTGGTGGGGAGGATGGGGAGGAGGTATTGGTATTGCTAATTTCTACATTTTTTCTGTTCCACAGTATTTAACAAGATATACCCATCACCATAATAGAGACTGGAATGCTTTCTTTTGGGCAAGAGTACCTGTAATTTGAAACTTTTTTCTGTGTGTTAGTTATCTTCACATTATTCCTTCACATTATTCCTCTGTCCTCTTTATATTCTCGAAATACCCTAATTTTGTCAGCTGTAATATAACTGATCGCATTTTTCTTTCCACTTTGCCCTCCTCCCTCCCAAATGATTATGGAAATGGTCAATGAGAGTAGTTAATATTGTGGCAACTAGCTCACCATTCTGACTTTATACATTACAACAGTTTGCATACAGTCCTTTAGCTAGGTTTCTTTATTTGTATAGATTATAGCATTTATCTGAAGCCAACTGGTAAACACAATGTAAACTTCTGCTCCTGCAGGCATTTCAGCAATGTACACAGTTTAATAGAAATACATAGCATTTGCAAACACTGCAAACCTGTAAATATTTAAAGTGCTGACATAATTCCCACAGTTGTCATAACAAACTCAGTGGGACCACTTACACTGGAAGGACAGATGCATGTATCACCATAGGATAGATAATACATGTGGCTTACAGAATGCCCTGCTTTGACTTTAGAGTGAATTATCCGTCTGAAACATGTATTTATAATATTTAAAGATTCTTTGTAGTGAAGCACATTTATCAAAAGAAAAACAGTGACCTTCAAAATAAAGGAGGGAGAGCAGATTCAAGAAGTATACAAGCAGTTAGGACAATAATATATGTAAACAATTAAAATGCAGTTCCCTTAAAATACAGCAAAAATATACAGAAAATACCAAGGCATATTCCATAAAGAATGGAAATTTCTATTATGCGGACTTTAAACAACATTGTAAAGTTCACTACATCATTACAAGAAAAGGTTATATGTATAATCCACTCTATTAAATTTGAAAGGAGTACTAATATCAATGCAGATATCACAGGAATTAAAAATGTTTTGCTAAACTATTCATATAAGGATCGACTGGGATGGAGTTTGCTTTCCCTACAGCAGCCTATATAGTGTGTTCTGTACTTGAAGCCAGAACAGTGTTGCTATCATGTCAGTGTTTCGTCTACTGCTGAGAGAAAAAAAAAAAAAAAAAAGAAAGAAAGAAAGAATGAAAGAAAGAAAATGATGGTTTAGAGATCTAATTCTGTAAAGGGGGTGGGGGGTGGGGGGAATTTTGTACTTATCTGGTGTTACTGTTGCTTCTGAAGATATACTGGGCTGAGCTCATCACCACGAGATGATAGAAAATATGTCTGGTGATCCAGAAAAATTTCTTCAATTAAAATTTCCCACAGGCAAAAGGCAGGATGACAGTGGAAGAGTAAAATCTCTTCTATGCGCAGATAACTGTCTCTGTAACTGTTATGTCTCTGAACTGACTTCTCTTATTAGAGACTCCATAGTTTCTATAGTCTCTAAGGTCAAGCACAGCAAAAGGGAAAAGTGCCACCGAAGACACCCCTGGTTGTTTCTTTAAATTATTCTCAGAGGTTTCTCACTCACATAAATCTGTGGGAGACTGAAACCTTTCATGCATAAAGTCCCAACTTCATTTACGATTTGAAGAAGCACATACTACACAATTCTAGAGAAAGAAATATCAGTGCTGTCCAAGTAAAAATACATATGGGGGATTACTTTCCCACCTATTCTTGTAACTCTTAACTACGGGGACTGCTGAGAAAGATGTGCTCTTTTTGTTGTTGTTTTTCATGTTCCTCTCCATTTCTCTTTTCTCTAGCAAATTTCATTTTACAGAAGTAAATTCAGCAATGAATCCTCAGAACATAAAAACTAGAATGCAAGTTGCAGGTCCCCAAACTCCAAATCACAGAATTAAGAAAGCTTCTGAAAAACAATTAATGGAATGATCACTCTAATCTGTCAATTAAAGAATTGCTATGAAGAGGTTTAGAAAACATCTAGTGACTCACAGCAGCTGATTGTTCTCACCATATGGGTCCCTCTCTTCAGAGTTTTTCTCCCTGAGTTTATAATCCATGTACCTTTAGGGACCTTCTCTGAATCTTAGAAAAGTATGCATGGATTTGAAGATAATCTTTTTATTAATAAATCTTTTTTAATGAACATGGACCATAAGAAAAGAATGAGTACAGGAGGCAATGATATACTGGGAATCAAAGTAATTAACACTATGAAAATATAATCCTTTAATCATCAACGCCCATTTAAGTTTTATTTACTTATTAAAACATAGTCAGCTTTTAAACCTGATGTGAAATAAATAAATTAATAATAAACCAAAACAAAAATGAACAGCTTAAAACGAATCTATCTGAAGTTGGCAGAGCTGAGTACAGATCCTCCCACAGAATGGGCCCCTTAGAGAAAAGTGACCTCTCATTTTCTTCAACATTTAGATCACCCATTAATAAATACTAGTCTTTGTATTTGGAGCAAAAACATTGTATACAAAGTTCATATCAACTACCTACTTCCAATTTGGCTTGAATACGAACCTTTACGCCAAGATATTAGAAAGCAGGCAGGATATAGGATGCACATCCTGAGGCATTTTAAGGATATTTGATTTCTGAGTTGCTCTTTACAAACTATTCATAGTATTGTAAATAAAAGATAGGTATACAAAATGAGATACCCATAAACATATGGCTGCATTAATATGGCACTGAATGCTAGGTAATACTTTTTCTCAGCAGGGTTTATTAGCTTGGCTAATCATCAGGCCAACTGCTGCTACTGGACCCGGAGTACTGACAAAGTAAATAAATCTCATTCTGTCTAGAGCACTGCCAGAGACAGTCTGTAGACAAACTCAGAGTATCTCACTATCTACTTTTTTTTTTTTCTTCTTCTTGCTTTCAAATTAGATTGTAGATTTTGATAGCAATCTCCTTAATTTTCCAACCTTTTAAAGTTGTTGGTGCCCGATGTGGGTGCTCATTTCCAGTTCTGGCCCTATCAGGCCATAGTTACCTAACTCCAGACTTCCACTATCATCAACCTAAATCACGGTGGAAAGGATGCATTATACGATTGCGTTAAGTATTTATGATTCTCTCAAATTTTGCATCATTGTAAATATTTTTAGGCTTGCATTTACTCCCAGACCACTGATAAAGAAGCTAAACTGCACCAAAACCTATCCCTAATCCTTGCAGTGTTATGTTAGAGCAAGTACACTCTATTGATATATGTATATTTACATTCTCTGTTTTAGTACATTTATATTGTAAAATATTAATGCTTAAAAATAGACTATTGTACAGTACAAAACTGAATGCCTCAAGAAAATCTAAACCTATTACTTTCTCTGTACATCCATCAGCAAAAATAATCACATATTTTTGTCATTTGCTGGGCAATGATATTTCTTGGGCTATCTTCATTTTCCTTTAGACAACATTCCTTTCTCATTCTTTCTTTATTTCTGTTTCTTAACCTTTGTACATTATAGAAAGTGTAGGAAAGATGACTTGAATCTTATAAGAATCCATGCATGGATATAAGTATTTGAGATATTCATAAATTATTTACAAAAGAGAGCAAGAAATTGAAGGAACAAACTTTGCTGACTTCTGAAGTTAAGAAAAAAAATGAATAAGATTTGTTGTAAAGAAGAAACTTTCAAAATTGTGATAATCCCATAAAAGGGCAGCTGAAATCCAGTGTAAATTAATTAAAACTAATGCACATAGTTCCTCTGTCTTGCTCTCACAAGTGAACCTCTGTCTTTATACACAAAATGGCAAGATTTTCACAATTACTCAAGAATGGGAGTTTGTCATTACAGCTGGTAATTCTAAAAAAAAATCCAACCCACAAGTATAAGTCTATGAACTCTCACATTTTATACCTTAAAAGTATATCCTGGATTTGAAAAAAGAACAGAATGAAGGTGGAAAGAATGATCAAAGTACAGAAGGACATCCAAAGACATAATTAAACACACTAAGTCTCTTTAGCCTTGAAAAGAAAATACACTGGTCTAAAAAATGCAGCACAGCATTCAGAAAACAATCAGTGAAGGACTGTTCATTGCCTCTTTCCATGCCATAACTGGAAGTACATTTAATAGGATTTGGTGGTTACATGTTTGAAATAATTTAAGAAAGTTGTTCTTGCACTGGCAATATTTTAATCTTTGGAACTCTTGGCCCCAAGATGTTTAGGATGCTAAAAGGTTTCACGGGTCCAGAAAACATCTGGCTAATTCACGGAGTTAAAGTCCATCTGAGAAGTGACTTTTCCTTAGAAAATCATTGAAAACCAGCCACTGGCATCTCGGAGAGCACTGTCAGGAAATATACTTTTTCCTTTCTCTTATACTTGTTGTTAATACACTTACAGAGAGAACATATTAGGCTTGATAGATTTTTTTTTTTTCTTTTTCCAAACTTGAATACCTCTGTTTATGTACTTAGTTTGGAAATAACTGCTCCATACTTTCCCTGTAATCTGTCTTTAAGCTTTGTGTTTCTTCTGTTTAATGTAGCTGTTCCCTGCCCCTTTCATTCAGTCTATAAGCACAGCCATCACAGGCAATGAGGATGCTGTGGGAGACTGTTTCAAAGGCTTTACTGAAATCAAGATAGACCACGTCCACTGCACTTCTATCCTCTATCCACCTGGTTATACCCTCATAAAAGGCTATCAGGTTGGTCAAGAATGACTTCCCCTTGGTGAAGCCATGTTGACTGCCCCTAATGATCCTTTTATCCTTGACATGCCTAGAGACAGTGCCAAGGATAAATTGTTCCATCACCTTACCAGGGATGGAAGTGAGGCTGACTGGTCTATAGTTACCTGGGTCCTCCTTCTTGCCCTTTTTGAAGATTGGAGTGACATTTGCTTTTCTTCCGGTCCTCAGGCACCTATCCTGATGCCCATAACTTACCAAAGATGATGGAGAGTGGCCTAGCAATGACTTCCGCCAGCTCCCTCAGCACCCATGGGTGCATCCCATCAAGACCCATGGATTTATGGATTTCCAGATTACTTAATCCATCCTTAACACAGCCCTCATGAACCAAGGCAAACTCCTCCTTTCTCCTGACTTCCTCTGGGGCCTCAGGGATATGGGGCTCCTCAGGACACTCTTTGGCATTATAGACAAAAGAGGCATTCAGTAACTCCACCTTCTCTTTATCTTCTGTCACCAGGACACCCACCTCATTCATCAGCGGGCCTACATTGCCTCTAGTGTTAGTTTTATCTGCAATGTGTTTGAAGAAGCCCTTTCTGTTGTCCTTGACCTCTCTCAAAAGGTTTAATTCTAAGGAGGCCTTAGCTTTTCTAGTTGCCTCCCTACATCCTCTGACAACAGCCTTATATTCCTCCCAAGTGGCCAGGCCACCTTCCATGGTCTGTAGATTCTCCTCTTCCACTTGAGTTTGCCCAGCAGTTCCCTGTTTAACCATGCAGGTCTCCTGGCTCCCTTTCCTGACTTCCTACCTGTTGGGACGCTCTGTTCTTGAGCTCGGAAGAAGCAGTCCTTAAACGCTAACCAGCTATCTTGGGCCCCTTTTCCTTTAAGTATCTTGTCCCATGAGATTTCCCCTAGCAAATGCTTGGAAAGGCCAAAGTCATCCCTACTGAAGTCCAGGGTTGTGATTCTGGGTATTCTATTCCTGCCACGTGAGATCCTGAACTCCACCATCTCGTGGTCACTGCAACCAAGGCTGCCCTCAACCTTCACCACTTCAAACAGCCCCACCTTGTTAGTGAGGACAAGATCCAGCAGTGCTCCTCTCCTAGTTGCAACACCCAACATTTGCATCAGGAAGTTATCATCAATACACTGAAGGAACCTCCTGAACTACTGGCTGAGTAGGCCTAGCAGCAAATGTCAGAGTTGTTGAAATCCCCCATGATAACCATGGCCTGTGATTGTGAGGCTGCTAACATCTGCCTGTAGAAGACCTCGTCAACTTCCTCATCCTGATCTGGTGGCCTGTAATAGACATCCACGACAGCATCCCCCAGGCCAGCCTGTCCCTTACTTCTCACCCATAGACACTCAACTCACTCCTCATCTGCTCCTGGACATTACTCAATACAATGCAGTTGCTCTCTCATGTAAAGAGCAACTCCGCCACCTCGCCTTGCTGGCCTGTCTTTCCAGAGAAGGACATACCCATCCATGGCCACATTCCAGTCATGTGAGCTGTCCTACCATGTCTCTGTAACTGCCACCAGATCATAATCTCCTGACCAAACATGGATTTCTAACTCCTCCTGCTTATTTCCCATGCTATGTGCATTGGTGTACAGGCACTTTAGTGAGCGAGCTGAGTACGCTGATTTCACCCTAGTGGGGTGGGAGGCCTCCTGGTCTTCCTCACTGCAAGAGTGCTGCCCCACAGGTGCAAGCCCAGCTACAACCCCACCCCCCTTTGGATCTAGTTTAAAGCTTTCCAAATGAGCCCTGCTAATTCCTGTCCCAGAACCCTTATGCCCCTGTGACCTTTCCTTTCCTGTGTATTACTGTCAGGCCTGCTGTCTTATAAAACCAGCCATTATCAAAGAACCCAAAGCCCTGCCTGTAGTACCAGTCACATAGCCAATCATTTATGGACTGGATCCTTCTATTCCATGCCACATCATCACCCCAGAATGGAAGGAGGGAAGAGAAAATGACTTGTGCCTCAGACTCTTTCACCAACCTTCCCAAGGCCTTGAAATATTTCTTCATTCCCCTCAGACTATGGGATGCAGATTCCTCCCCACCTATCTGGAAGATCAGCAGTGGGTAGTAGTCTGTTGAGCATAGCAGGCTGGGGAGTGTCCTGTTAATATCCCTGATCTGGGTTCCAGGTAGACTGCAGACTTTCCTTCGATGACGGTAAACTCTGCATATCGGGCCCTCTGTTCCTCTCAGAAGGCAATCTCCTACTACAATTACACTTCTTTCTTCTTTTTGGAGGCAGTCTTGAGGCGTGGTGTCGACTGTCTCTTCTGATGTGACCCCATAGGTGGGCCTTCCACCACATCCTCACCTTCCTCTCCTTCAAGATCCAGGGCCTCAAACCAATTACAGAGGGGCACCTGGGGAAGCGAGATAGGTAGGGAGGAGGGTTGCCAACGATGCCTAACTGGGACTCACTTCCAACCCTTCTCATCTTTTTGGTCTCTTCCCTCTGCCTGACAGCAACAGGGCAGGGGCTCCACCACCTTCTGGGGGGCATTCCCCCGGCACCCTTCTCTCTGGCACACCAGGGAGTTACTTCACCAGTCAATCTCCTGCTCACATGCCCTGATGCCCCTTAGTATCTTCACCTCCTCCTTGAGCTCAGCCAACAAGGTGAGAAGACCTTCCACCTGAGAACAAGCGGTTTCCCCGCTGCCCTCCTCCCACCAGCAGTGGCAGGCTCAGGCACTCCCTGCAGCAAGAGGTCTGAACAGCCACGTGTCTGGGCAGGCCCTCCATCTGGGTCAGCACAGTCTTTTTGGAGTGAGCTCTCTGCCTAGTGGACACCATGGTAGGTGTGTAGTCTCGCAGACTGCCAAGCGTTGGTGCAGAGGTCCTGTGCCCTGCCACACCAATTGCACACCATGCACGTGCACTACTGGCCCCTCCCTGCTCGTGGTGGGCACCACCATTTTACTGCAATGTGTGCATGAATTAATGGAAAGCAACATTTTTTTTAATTATTATTATTTATTATTATTATTATTATTTTTTTTTTTTACAACAGACTCTATTTCTGATTTTCAGACTTTCAGTTTTCCAGTATCTCCTTCATAAGTTTCTGAGAAAAGCAGATTTTCTTTAATCCTATTGGCAAACGTCTGAGCTCTCCAAGGATATTTTGTCAGCTGTCCAAATTTAATTTGTATCTAAAATAACTCAGCTATCTGGAAACTAGTTTTTCCTAGTTTCCTATAAAGATCACAGGAAGTATAATGCATGGGAAATTTAATAAGAATATGAAATATGGTCTCACTCAGATTGAAAGAAAAAAAAAAAGTTACTTTGGGTTCAAAAGTGTCTGTGGCTACTTTTAATGGAGAAAAAAAGGCATGAGAAAGAAACATCTGTTGTTCTTTCACAAGATATTTTTGGAAGATAATTTCTATTTTTATGTTGTAAATGTGTTTCTAGGTCATAAGACATAATAGATGCACCATAATGGATGCAACTCCTGAATGCAGATGCATATCAAAAAACTGTGTCCACATACACAAAGATAAAATCTGATATTTACTTTATAAAGTAATTAATGATCAAGTCAATACACTGCCTTAGCAAAGTCCATTAGTATGACAAAAATCTTTTATTGAAATCAAGCCCTATATGTAGAGACACATGTATACACACACATCACACTGAGATGCCCTACAGCAAACCAGTGTGAAATAGTCCTTTAGATGTCCTTTTTGTCTGTTCACTCAAGATAAGTATGCAAAGGCAGTTGGAAAATTATTTCCTACTATTTATTATCATAGAATCGTTAACGTTGGAAAAGACGTCCAAGATCATCTGATCCAACCATCACCCTACTACCAGTGTCAGCCACTAAACCATGCCCCTAAGTCCAACCTTTCCTTAAACACCCGCAGGGACAGTGATTCCACCACCTCCCTGGGCAACCTGTTCCAATGCCTAACCATCCTTTCTGAGAAGAATTTTCTCATAATTTCCAACCTGAAACTCCCCTGGTGCAACTTGAGGCCATTCCCTCTAGTTATGGTTATCTGTGAGAAGAGGCCGACCCCAGCTCCCCAAAACCTCCTTTCAGGTAGTTGTAGAGAGCAATAAGGTCTTCCCTGAGCCTCCTCATCTCGACACTAAACAGTCCCAGTTCCCTCAGCCACTCCTCATAGGACTTGTGCTCCAGACCTTTCACCAGCTTCATAGCCCTTCTCTGGACACCCCCCAGGGCCTCAACGTCCTTCTTGTACTGAGGGGCCCAAAACTGAGGACATTACTCGGGGTACGGACACAACAAAGCAGAGGGATGATCACCTCTCTGGTCCTGCTGGCTACACTATTCCTGATACAAGCCAGGATGCTTTTGGCCTTTTGGCCACCCGAGCACACTGCTGACTCATATTCAGCCAGTTGTCAACCAACACCCCCACGTCCCTATCTTTGGCATAGGACATTTTCAAGCAGATCCAGAGGAGGGCCACAAAAATGATCAAAGGGCTGGATCACCACTTCTAAGAAGAGAGGCTGAGATAGTCGTGGTTGTTTAGCCTGCAGAAGAGAACTGGTGACCAGTTTTTAACCCAGCAAAGAGTGTAGCTGTCCAAACCATGGTCTGCCAGCTTCTCCGGGAGAATACTGTGAGAGACTGTGTCAAGGGCCTTGCTGAAGTATAGGTAGACTATGTCAACAGCCTTTTCCTCATCCACCAGGTGGGTTACCTGGTCATAGAAGGAGATGAGGTTGGTCAGGCAGGACTTGCCTTTCATGAACCCATGCTGACTGGGCCTGATCACCTGGTTGTCACACATATGCTGTGTCATTGCATTCAAGATGAATTATTTCATCACCTTTCCTGGCCCGGAGTTCAGGCTGACAGGCTTGTAGTTCCCTGGGTCCTCCTTATGACCCTTCTTCTGGATTGGTTTCACATTAGCAAGTCTCCTGTTATCTGGGACCTCTCTGGATGACCATGACTTCTGCTAGATGATGGAAAGTGGCCCAGCAATCATATCTGCCAATGCCCTGAGCATCCGCGGGTAGATCCCATCTGGCCCCATGGACTTGTGACAGTCCAGGCAGAGCAGCAGGTCTCTAACTCTGCCTGAACTGTGGGGTTTTCTTCTGCTCCCTGTCCCAGACTTCCAGGTCGGGAGGCTGAGTACTCTGAGGATTAGTGGTCTGGCTAGTAAAGACATATAAAGAAGACATTAAGAACCTCAGCCTTTTCCTTATCCTCAGTAGTCATGTTCCCCTCTGTGTCCAGTAAAGGACGGAGATTCTCCTCGGCCCTCCTCTTGCTGTTAATATATTTATAAAAACATTTTTTGTTATCAACTTCCTTGTACTCTCCCCGAGTTGCCTGTCCCTTCTTCCACCAGAAATAAACTCTCTTTTTCTCCTGGACACTCAGCAAAAGTTCCCTGTTCAGCCACAGTGGTCTTCTTCCCTGCTGGCTCATCTTACGGCACACGGCAGCAGTCTGCTCCTGTGCCTTTAAGACTTTCTTCTTGAGGATCATCCAGCCTTCCTGGACTCCTCTGCCCTTTAGGACTCACTTCCAAGGGATCCTCCCTACCAGTGTCGTGAAAGGTTCAAAGTCTGCCCTCTGGAAGTCCGAGGTAACAGTTTTACTGTCCCCCCCCCACCCCCCCCCAACTTCACCAAGGATAGGGAACTCTACCATTTTGTGGTCACTCTGGCCAAGACAACTCTTGACCACCACATCTCCCACTAGTCTTTCTCTGTTCAGAGGCATCCCCTCTGGTAGGCTCACTAACCAGCTGAGTCAGGAAGCTATCTTCCACACACTCCAGGAACCTTCTAGACTGTTTCCTCTGGGCTGTATTGTATCCTGCATATGTCTGGGAAGTTAAAGTAACCCATGAGAACAAGTGTTGGTGATTGAGAAGCTTCTACCAGCTGCTTATAGAACACCTCATCCATCTCTTCATCCTGATCTGGTAGTCTATAATAGGCCCCCACTAGGATGTCCGCCTTGTTGGCCAACTCCCTGATCCTTATCCACAGGGACTCTATTTTATTATTTCCAATCCCGAGCTCAACAACATAACACTCTCTAATATAAGGAGCCACACCACTTCCCCTCCTTACTTGCCTGTCCCTTCTGTAGAGCTTGTAGCTATCCATTGCAGCACTCCAGTCGTGGGAGTGGTCCCACCACTTTTCAGTGATGGCAACTAGGTCATAGTTTGCCTGCCGCACAATGGCTTCCAGCTTCTCCTGTTTGTTGCCCATGCTGCCTGCATTGGTGTAGATGCACTTGAGTCGCGCCATTGTCCTCATCCTCAACCCTGGGACTGCTCCTCCAGGCTCATCTCTATCAAGACTCGTTTTCCCCCTACCCCCCTTCATACCTAGTTTAAAGTCCTCTCAATGAGACCTGCCAGTTCAAATGGGCTAGAGTCCTTTCCCCCCTTTGGAACAGGTGGTACCAATTGGCATCCATAAGGCCAGGTGCCAAGTAAACCTCACCATGATCAAAAAAAACAAACAAACCAAAATTCCTGCAATGGCACCAGTCCCTCAGCCTGATCAGCTGGGCCTTCCAGGTCTGTTTAGTATCCCTCCCCACCACTGAAAGGATCGAGGAAAACACGACCTGCCCACCCATTCCTTCCAGTAATCGCCCCAATCCCCTGAAGTCCCTTTTGATAGCCTTCAGACTTCTCTCAGCCATTTCATCACTGTCACCCTGAATTATCACTAAGGGGTAATAATCAGAAGGGTGAACAAGGTCAGGAAGTTTTCTTTTTTTCTTGTAAATACACAATGAATTGCAGCTTTGAAACTCTTTCATATACTAATACTTACCTCCTAGTTACCAATAAGCAAGACATATTGTAAAATAGTAATTTACATTGTTTCACTGTACTATCCCTTCTTTTTCAACAGTTGGTCTTCCCACTTTCCATGTTTTAAAAGACACTCCACTTAGCATGAGTGTCCCACAGCTCATTTTGAAGTTTTCCTATTAAAGATGTTCACATAAATGAATTGCATGGATAGGACTGGAAACAAAACAAAACAAAACATAGTAAAACAAAAAATACCTACAAAAAATACAATCAATTTCACCACCATTCTGTGTAAAAACAAATTTATTTTTGAACTGTGCTACAATTGAAGTACTTATTGCCATCCCATCCATTTTAGTTTGCAGTACAACCCATCTTCATGTCTCAATACCAACCAACAAAAACACAAGGTAGCTTCACACTTACTGTTACACATATCAAAAACACTAAAACATTTTAAATACAGCTTTATCCATTGTACTTTTTTTTATCCCCTATCTGCATGTCATTAATGCCTTATTCATTTAGGAAACTCCACAAATTGTAGCTAAAATAATACCTCTCAGTCCTGTTCTCCACACATTCCTTTGTCAGTGCTGGCATCTAAACTCTGCCTGTTTTCAGCTTCAGGACTCTTCTTCATCGTCATCTTTATGTCTGCTCATTGTCTGGTCCTCCATCTCAGTCCTTAATCTCCTCCTGTCAGTTTTTATTTATTTTAGCTCACCTGTGATGCCAGTCATCATGGAATATATTCACTGGTAACTGATAAGATTCTTTCCGAAATTAAATATGTATATCTATATCTCTATATATAACATATAGATAATTTCTCATGAAAAATTAAAATCACACTGCAATATTATTTCATACGTCTGGAAGCAGGCCAAGATCGTCAGCTGAAAAGCATTTCTACTGTACAACTGTTTTCAAAATACCATAACTGATACAGTGTTTGTTTCACAGACTAAAGTAGTAACAGTAAAATCTGCAACACTGGACACGCTCTCTGACATATCAGGAAAGGCTATCAGCATTCATTAGAACACTAAATCACCCATTCCAAATTAGACAAATATCACACCTAGAATTACTGAAGTTCTAGATGGACCTAAATCCATTAAAGCACCTTGAGAGAAGATATAATTAAAAATAATATAAGCAGTTAGGGAGTACCAGACTGGTTACAGCCTTGAGCAGCCTGATCAGACATAGGTGACCCTGCTTTGGACAGGAGGCTGGACTAGATGGTTTAGAGAGGTCCTGAATTATCCTGAGATACTACCATCCTATGAGTCTGTATTTGGTGAAAGTTTCTCATTCAAAAAGAAAGAAAGATGGAGTTATACACTGAAACTTATTTGTAAAAATATGTATGTATCTGTTCAGTGTTTTTCCTCAGACATGTACATATGTGCTTATCATCTTTTCTAACACTGAGCAGGGACTTCTGTTCTTCTTAGGTCAGGAAGAATACATCAGTAATTTCACCAAAGTCATTCATACAAAACTTACACAAACTAAACCCCTTATGGTCACAGATTTGGAAGTTCTGCTGGGTCAAACAGGGCATTGAACTCTTCTAGTTTTTAATATACTATTGAAAAGTTTAAAAAGAATAACTACATTGCAAAAATTCATAATCTTACCTCTTTCAGTTCCACTTTAAAAATTATGTCTTTTGGGTCTGAAGGGGAATGTTTAACTATATTTAAGCTTGAAGAAATTAGTAGCCTAAGCAAACCTGGGAAGTCTGTTTCTTTCTTTGTTCAAACTTTAAAACTACTTAGTGTTATGGATGATGAAATGCAGAGCCTGCACATCAGTCATTATAACCCATGCCCTCACTGAGGGCTTCTCATCTCTTTAATGCACAGCCATAGTGTGGGCTTGGATTTTGTGCTAGCAGGCAGGCAGCTGGGATCAAGATCCTGGTAAACTCATCTCTTACCAGAGAACTTGCAGAAGCACATCATTTCCAGGAACGATTCGGGGTCTAACTACTTTACCATTTACACTTCTCCAGTCCTGAAATTATGACTACCAGGATGTCTTGCAAACATATGTGTAATGTAAATCTCAGGAAGTAATTGAGACAAAAACTAACAGACTATAGGTCTCAAAGGAAGTGCTTTTACCTTTGTAAAAGTATGTTATTAAGGTACCTTTGAAAAAGCACCAAAGGTGCATCAGGTACCTTTGATGACTGTATAATCATCACAACCAAGCCCATGATATAAGCGTTTTCTTGGCCTAAAGGCTAAAAATCCAGACAACACTGTCAGTCATGAGCCATTATGGAATGCTTTTATGTCTTGACTGAAAGATATATAAAATAATGTATAAGTATAAATGTATTAATAAAATTTGTATGTAGAAGATACATACAACTACAAATAGAATATATTATATTTACATATAACATGTAAATATAAAACTAATTCTGTTAGAAGAAGCTTTTAATTTACAGCAAAGACTGCCATTTGTCCTACTGATATTGGTGGTTATTGGTTATGTGATTTTATTTGTTAAATGATCATATAAGCTAAATAATTCAAGACCTCACTGTTGAATAAATGAAATAAAGATCTGAGGAAAGAAAAAATTCACTGAGAAATTCAGTGACAAAGTCAGAAAAAGCAAGGGGAGACACTTTAAAAATAACACAGAAATATGGTCAAATTCAGAAATATGGTCAGGAAAAAATCAGAAATTACAAAATGCACAGAGTGGCTTCCCAGGGGAGCTGTAAGTGAAACCAAAAAGCTGAGAGCAGTGGGAATACTTGAAGCTCCCAGATACAGTTTTGTTAAAAATTATTACTTATGAAATATTTGGTTTTGAGTTTGCCTCAAAAGACAAAAAAGACATTGATTTTCTGTTCCAATTTGAGATCAAAATTCTTTTTGAAAATCCAAAAACCTCTAAAAAGAAAGATCATTTCCATCCAGGTATTAAAAGATGTCATACTGTCAAAGAGTTTTGGCAACAGACTAAGTATTTATATCCAGCGAGATTTTTTGATGGAACCACTGATGTTAATCAACATGATTTTGTTTGGCTGACAATCACAAGGAACTTCCTGTCTTTAATAGTATTTTTTCCATGTCGCTTTAAGCACAGCTTCTCTGTCCAATTTTATGGAACCTTTTACATCATTTTTATTCCACCCTTCATTAACAAAAAAAAAAAAAAAAAAGTATTTTTGGATAATAAAACATGTTGCTGTCTGAAAAGAAATTACATTTCCACATACATCTTAAAAGATTCTCTAGCTTTCCAAAGGTAAAACATTAGAAAGCCATAACATTCATCTGTTCAAGGTAATTGATGGGTTTTGTGGGTGATTAAACATCAAAATAAAATGGAGGCACAGCTAAAATGGTAGTGTCTCTTTATGAAGTAAATGCTAAAGTTGTAAATAAGCCTCTTTTCACAAATGAGCTCAAAACTATCTCAGAGGACATATAAAGAGGAAAGGCTAATGCTATGCTTTTGAAAACATCTCATCAAAGGAATATATACTTGGTTTAGAATGAAGTGGTAAATTTAAATCTTTCTAAAGATCTAAAACCTAACTCATTCCATACAGCATTAGGTTAAAAAAGAACACCTAAAAAGCAAAGGTTGAATCCTTATTCACACTTACATACACTATCAAAAACGTATTTTGAAATGGAAACAGAATTATCATAAACCAAATAAATGTATATACAGACAAGACAAGATTCAAAGGAAAAAAAAAAAAAAAAAAAGCATGCTAACCAAACCGAAAATAGAAAATACAAGGCAAACATATGAGGAAAGCTAGAGAAAAAGTATCTGGAAAACAGAATTGAAAGAAAGTGGGGTAAAAGAAAAACCATGATATGTGTCACAGCAAGTACATGTAGATCTCTTAATTCAAAATGATCAGTTAGACGGTGTAGGTCAAGAAACAAACAATGGATTCCTCTTATGAATGAAATGACTATAGGTGCAGGAAAACAAGATCACCTTATGAGCAACATTATGATTAAGTTGTTTAAAACAGAGCAAAGAAATATGAAAGAAAGAAGTTTAAAATACTTTGGGCAAATCTTGACATGGAAGAGGATTGTAGTGTACTGTTGTCTAGACCTGCCAGGTAGCTCAGCACCACACAGCCACCTGCTCACTGACCCTTCTGTGGAATGGGGAAGAGAACTGGTAACAGTAACAGTGAAAGAACTTGTGGGTTTAGACAAAGACAGTTTATTAAGTAAAGCAGAAGCTGCATGCACAAGCAAAGCAAACCAAAGAATTCATTCACTACCTCCCCTTGTCAGGAAGATGTTCAGCCATTTCCAGAGAATCAGGGCTCATCAGGAGTAATGGTTTCTTGGGAAGACAAACACCATCCCTCTGAACTTTCTTCCACTCCTTTTTCTTTCCTTTAAGTTTTATTGCTGAGCATGATGTCATATGGTATGGGACATCCCCTTGGACAGTTAGGGTCAGCTGTGCTGGTTTTGTCCACTCCCAACTCCTTGTGCACACCCAGCCTCCTTGCTGGCAAAGTGATATGAGAAGCTGAAGAGTCCTTGGCTCTGTGAAAGAACTGTTCTTCAATAACTAAAGCATCAGAAACCATCACTATTTTCAGCCTTGATCCAAAACACAGCATCATACAAGCCACTGTGAAGAAAATTACCTCTAATCCAGCCAAAACCATGATATAGTGCTGGGAATAGTGATGTGAAATTAATTTGCTGGTGATGTTTAAGTGTAGATTTGAATAGGGAAAGAAGTACTATGAAATAGAAGTACCAAAAATTGTACTCACCAAGGTGATGTGCTATGGGGCAGATGTGTTCTACAGCAGAGCGAAGGATCGCAGCATGCAGGGTGTTTCCTGCATCGAGACCCATCGAGGCAGCTGAGGGAGCCACCAGGACCTTGCAGCCCCCACAAGGGTGGCTCATGAGGCTTGTGCAGAGCCAGGAGTGCTCCCCCTCCTCTGTTGTACAAAGGCAACCCCTCGGGAGTGCAAGCGACCAGGAGCGCGGCGAACTGGGCGGATAAACATGGTGTGGTGCATCAGTCAGGGCATGGCAGTTTGCTCAGCAGTTCATGCAGGCAGTGCGAGCAGTGGGGGCACTGAAGATTGGCCAGCTCCACCTGGGAGCAATGGTATCCACCTGGCAGAAGGCTGTGGCCTCTCAGAGTTTGGCACCCACCACAGCCGATGCAGCATCCCGGACAGAGTTCCAGGAGGAACATGCTGGCACCCAGGTGTCAGGATGATGGGTGTGCCCTACTCTTTCACCAATGTAGGATGGCAGTAGAGAGCAGGGCTGTGGGAGGTGTACCCAGGTTGAAGAACTGCTTCGCCTGGTGGCAGAGCTTCAGGAGGAGGTGGGCAGGCTGAGGAGCATCAGAGAGTCAGAGAAGGAGATTGACTGGTGGGGTAGTACTCTGCCATCCCTGATACCTGAGACAGGCTCCTCAGCCAGCCACTACACAAGAAACGAAGGTTCTCCTACCCCCTTGCCAGCAGGCAGAGGGATGGGACCTATGAGACAGGGGGGAAGCAGGTTCCTATTTGGCACAGCAGGCGTACCTCTCCACTGCCTATTTCACCTTCCCAGGTTCCCCTACACAACAGGTATGAGGCTCTGAAACTTGATGGACGAGCAAATGATGATGTGGACAAAGGTCCATCCACACTGGGGGAGTTGCCCAGGGAAAGTCAGCCTATGCCATGCAACACAACAACTCCCACCAAGAAAAAAGGAAGGGTTATTCTCATAGTGGACTCCCTTCTGAAGGGTACAGAGGGCCTGATTTATTGTCCAGATCTGACCCATAGGGAAGTCTGCTGTCTGCCTGTGCCAGGGGTAAGAGACATCACTCAGAAAGTCACTCACCTGGTATGCCCCTCTGATTATTACCCTTTATTGTTTTTTCATGTTGGCAGTGATGACATAGCAAAGAGAAGTCCAAGAGCGATCAAAAGGGACTTCAGGGCTTTGGGGCAATTGGTTGAAAGATCAGGTGAACAGATAGTGTTTTCCTTCATCCTTCCAGTAGCAGGGATGCAAAACCTGGTGGGAAGAGGCCTGGTGTGTTGTGGTGGACAGTTTTAGGCTCTTCAGAAGGGACAGACAGGGCAGGTGAGGTGGGGGGGGGGGGGTGGGGGGGGTGGCACTCTATGTTATGGAGCCACAGCACTGTACAAAGCTTGCAGTCAGCAACAATGCAGTTGAGAGCCTCTGGGTAAGGATCAAGGGACAAGCGAAAAAAGGGGATGTCATTGTGGGAGTCTACTATAGACCACCCGGCCAGGATGATGACACTGATGAATTGTTCTTTAAAGAGCTGAGAGACACTTCTAGATCAGCTGCTCTTGTCCTTATGGGGGACTTCAACTTGCCAGATGTCTACTGGGAATATCACACAGCTGAGACAAGCAAGTCCAGGAGATTCCTGAAGCACCTTAACAATAACTTCTTGGTACAGGTATGAAGAAAGCCAACTAGGAAAGGTGCCCTCCCGGTGCCCTCCTGGTGCCTTCCTTGCTTGTAAAAAGGGAGGAGCTGCTGGGTGAAGTGGTGATAGGTGACTGTCTTGGTCATAGCGGCCACGAGGTAGTTGAATTCAAAATCTTTGGTGATAGGAGGAAAACTGCCACCAAAACTTCAACCCTGGATTTAGGGAGAGATGACTTCAGACTGCTCAGGGAACTTGTTAGTAAGGTCCCCTGGGAAACTGCTTTTAAAGACATAGGGTCCTTCAGTTCTGGTCAGTTTTTAAGCATCACCTCCTAAGAGCACAGGAACAGGCAATTCCACAGTGTCAGAAGTCAAGCAGGAGAGCAGGCTAAGCAGGTATCTTTTTCAAGAGCTTAGGTGGAAATGGAAAGTATATGGCCACTGGAAGCAAGGTCAGGCGACATGTGAAGACTCCAGGGATGATACCTTTGTAGAGAGCAAATCCAGGTGGCCAAAGCTCAGTTGAAGTTGAATCTGGCCAACAGTGGAGGGGAAATATATATATAAAAAAAAAAAAAAAAAAACACTTTTTAAAGTATGTTAACAGGAAAAGGAGGACCAGAGCAGACATTGGTCCAATACTTAATGGGGGTGGTCACCTAACACACAGGGACATAGACAAAGCAGAGATGTTTAATGAAGTTTTTGCCTATGTCTTCAACACCAATGAGGAACTCTGGGACCCCAGCTGCCTTGAGTTGGAGGACCGTGGCTGTGGTAAAGATAAACTTCCAGTTAACCCTGAACTTGCAGGATTTGCTGCTCCACCTGGATGTATACAAGTCCATGGGGCCTGATTGGATTCATCCCAGACTCAGAGAGCCAGTTGATGTCATCATGGGACCTCTCTCAATTATTTTTCAACAGAAGTGGGAATCTGGAGAAGTCCCAGTTGACTGGAAGCTGTCAAATGTGGTCCCAGTTTTCAAGAAGGACAAGAAAGAAGATCCTAGCAATTACAGACCTCTCAGTCTCAGTTTAATGCCTGGTAAAATTATGGAGAAGATTGTTCTATGGGTTACTGAAAAACCCCTAAAGGACAACGCAGTCATTGGTAAGAGCCAACATAGGTTCACTAAGGGAAGGTCATGTCTAACAATCTAAATTTCCTTCTACAACAGGATCAATCAGCTAGTTGACCAAAGGAAGCAAGTTGATGTAATCTTTCTGGATTTCAGTAAAGCTTTTGACAGTGTCTCTCACAGTATCCTTCTGGACAAAATCACCAGAATACAGTTCGATAAAAGCATAATAAAATGGGTGAACAGGGTGATAGCTGACAGGTTGGGCCCAGAGGGTTCCGGTATCACCAGGGTATCATCTGGGTATCATCCGGGTTACATCAGGCTGGTGATCTGTCAACACTGGGGTTCCCCAGGGCTCCATTTTAGGACCAGTCCTCTTCAATGTTTTCATAAATGATTTGGAGGTGGGACCTGAAAGTTTTTTGAGCAAGTTCATGAATTATAGCAAATTGGGTGGAGCTGTTCATTTTGTTGAGGGTGATGAGGCCTTGCAGAGAGATCTGGACAAATTAACACTGCTCTCAGACACATGATCTGATGATTTATCTATCTATTTATTTATTTATTTATTTATTTATTGGGTGGTCCTTTGGGGACCCAGGAGTTGGACTCGATGATCCTTGTGGGTCCCTTCCATCTTGCATATTCTATGATTCTAGATATATAAATGAGAAAGATTGTATATTGTATATATATAAATAAAATAAATGTGGAGGAAATATCTTACTTAGCCTTGGTCAAGCAAGTTGTAAAGATTATGAAAGGTGTGGTGGTTTTACCCAGCTGGGCAGCTGAACTCCACCACAACTGATCTCTCACTCTCCCTCCTCAAAAGGAAAAGGGTAGAAAATATAATGCAAAGGGCTCAAGGCTTGAGATAAGGACAGGAAAATCACTCAACAATTATCGTCACGGGCAAAACAGACTCAGCATAGGTAGATTAACGAAATTTACTACCTATAACTAATGAGTTAGAACAGTGAGAAACTAAAACAAAACAAAACAAAACAAAACAACGTTACCCCATTCACTCTCTTCTCCACCCTCTTCCACCTCCTCCTCCCATGTGGTGCAGGGGAATGGGGAATGGGGACTGTGGTCAGTCTGTAACACTTCATCTCCACTGCTCCTTCATGTCACTCTGCCCCTGCTCCATGTGAGGTCCCTCCCATGGGATACAGTCCTTCCCAAACTGATGCTGCGGAGGCTGTCCACAGGCAGAAGCTCTTCAAGAACTGCTCCAAATGTGGGTCCATATCTTGGGGTCCATCTGTCAGAAGCAAACTGCTCCACCACGAGTTTCCCCCAGGCGTCAGCTCCCCCCAGGCCTCCTGCTGCTGCATGGGCTCCTCTCCACATGTACAGTTCCAGCCCAGAGTCTGCTCTAGTGGGTGTTCTCCACAGGTCGCAGTCTCCTTCAAGTCAGATCTACCTGCTCCACCATGGTACAGCCTTGGCTGCAGGAGGGCAACCTGCTCCACCAAGGTTGTCTCCACAGGCCGTAGGGGAACTTCAGCTCCAGCACCTGGAGCACCTCCTCCCCCTCCTTCTTCACTGACCTTCAGGTCTGCAGGGCTGGTTCTCACTCCTCACTCTCTCAGCTGCTGTTGCGCAGCAGGGTTTTTTTTTTTTTTTTTTTTTTCTTTCTAAATCCACTCGAGAGGCACAAACAAAATTGCTTATTGGCTCGGCTGTGGCCAGTGGTGAGTCCCTTTGGAGCTGTCTGAAACTGTCCCTTACCTAACATGGGGCAGCTTCTGGGTTCTTCTCATAGTGGACACCCCTGCAGCCCCCGCTACCAAAACCTTGTCATGTAAACGTAATACAGGAGGAAACAAATCATAGAGAGAACTTTAAAGCAAGCTGTTGTCTAACAAACAGAAGCAATGGCATATGCCCCGACACGGAGCTAGGTCTTACCCTAGCAAACAATTAAAGGGCATAGGCACACTATTTTCCTTCAACATCATCAGGCTCATGAGATCATTCAACAATATTCAATATTTAAAGTAGCATTAACATTCCTTCAGCATAAAGCCAAACCTTTCAATGGAAAAGTATAGCTGTTCCTTTCAACATCTAATTATGTAACGTCCATTTATATCTTGAGTGAATGGCTTCATTTTGGAAAAAAATACCTTCTTGAGGGATTATGACCTGGAATGGGACATCTGGGTTTTCTGTTGTAATGCAAAGCTCAGAGATGGAAACCAGACTATTTCTCTTTGGAGAAAAGAACTCTATTGTCACTTCTCTTGTATTTAAGAAGTGATTTATATTCAGATGATTTAGGTCCAGGCACTGAATTAGTGCACCCTGTGTCCAAGAGAAAGAGACAGAGAGAGCAAATACTTACAGCTTCTCTCTTTACCTTTTTAGTAGGGAAAAACTTTAAGTAGGAGTTAATAAATGGGTTGCTCGGAGAGGTTATGGGATCTCCATCTTCAGAGAGACAAGGAGACTTGACTGGCCCTGAGCAACATGATCCATGCTGTCATTGCAGAAAATCATACCATGGACCACCAGAGGTTTCTGAAAACTGAAATTATTCTGTGGCTGCACAACAGTAATTCCATAGTTTGAAAATTCTTATACTTTACTGATTTCTTAAACAAATGCTTTCTCACTAAATAGATTAAATAAATAAATAAATAAATAGATGTGAGGATGACAAGTGTATAAATGAAGTAGTTTTAAACTAGAGAGAACAATATTTGTAGCAATAAAGACTTACAGAAAAAGTCCTTCAGTACAGCAATCAATGAAAAATCATTCAAAACAGGAATTGTTATAGCTATTCTCTTTAGCCAGGGCCACACCCTTCTCAGATCTCATATTATAGACAATTAATTCAACATAATACAGAGAAAATCCCTGTGCTAATAGAGATACTGAGATACACAGGCTAGCAAGGGGTGGTGAGAGCACATTATTCCTCAGAGAGCCGCAACACAATAGTTAGACTAGTGGCTGGAGATGCTCTTCCAGAGTCAGTGGTGATTTTAAAAACACTAACAATACACCTGTTTATTTGTTTGTTTGTATGTAAAACTCTTTACTACAGACAGTTACCCCATGATAAATGATAAATTGAATTCTGCTGTAGGGCATAGTTCTGAAGACTTTACCATTTTCTTGTTCCTGCTACCACATTTCCCAGATTTCTGTCTACGAACATTTCACTGGGAGCAGAATGGTTTTGTGTGTGCTTGTGCTGGGGTTTATGCGGGGCAGAAAACATAAGGCAGCTGTACATAGTAGATGGCACATTGTGCTGGGCAGGGAGAAGGATGAAAACAGCATAAAGGTGTGCAGCTGAATGAGGTAATCTCCACATCTGTGGCTGCCAAGCCAAGTGTGTTGGAAATAGAAATCAGAGGAGGGCATGATCAATTCTTCTGCAGCAGTGTGAAGTTTACTTTTCACTGACATTTGAGATTCCAGTATTCCAGTGACTGTGCCCAATCTTTCTTTTAGATTGCTTGGAGTTTCCCTACATACATTTCTCAAAGCTGACTCATGGGAGACCATGGTTCATTTTCTTTCAGGGTTGTTTTTCTTAGCACAGGATACAAATTATGAAATACAGCACTAACATTTTAGTCCTACAACATGTTCCTTTTAAAAAGTTTTTTTTTTTTTTTCTTAAATACAAATATGAAACAAAAGTAAGTAGTGTGACCCAGCTGATTTTTTATCTGAAAACTTCTTGTGTCATTTTAAGTTATAATACACACAGGTTACAAAATCAGGAATTCTGGACCTATTAGAATTTGGTGCAAGAATTAATTTCTAAACCTAAAGCATAATTTTATATTGTTAAGAATTAGTACATTTATTATAAAATATAAAATCAATATAAAGATACAGTACTTTATTTGATCATGCTTTGTTAAAATATTTACATGCAGATAAGGCAGAAATCCATATATGCAAGTACATATTTAAGAGCTTTCACATATACGTACAATTAATTTTGTGTGTATATGTGCACATGCACTCATGCATTTATTTCCTTAGTTCCTACTCTTATAGTTTTCTCTCATATGCCACTATTATTTTCTTTCTCTGTGACACTAATTAAAAGGTATGGAAAACACTGTAAAAATGTATTTGATACAGAAACTTGTATTTCAGAATGGTTCTTTGATTCATTCCAATAAATCTTCCAAAGTTTTGGCAGGATAATTAATGTTTCAAAGAAATGCAATATTTTTTGTCTCATCACATACTGATAAACTGTAACACTTCTGTTTAGTATCTGTCCTACATATAATTATTCACAAGCTCCGAAAGAAAGACAAGAATAAAATGCAAAGGAAAAATATTCAATTCTGATTTCAGACATCTTTTCAAGATCCTCTCACCAATTCTCATTGTATTTTTTGCATGAAAATGCAGAACTCTCTTTTGCTGTCTTTGCTCAGATTTTTCTGAGGACTGCAGGATATGTTCTATTTCAACTGTTATAGAAAATTTAAGGTGTAGGGTTGTAAAAAAGACTAAGCAGAAAATCTAAGTGCTATTCAATTACTGTGTGTAGCCTCATATCCTAAGGATAAAATTATTGAAAATTTCCAAATTGGTGATAATCATCAAAAAATACTTCGTGCTCTGCTAACATTTATTTCAAAAATGTACTCATGATCATAATACATGAACAGAATTTGTGTGGATGGTTGGTTGTAAAGTCTAACGTGATTTGAACTTAAAGTGGAAGATTGAGTGAAGTATAAAGGGAAAGTGTTTCTTAACTTTAAAATGTAATAACTCTTTTAAAACTATTTTAACAATTTTTGTTGTTTGTCCTCAGATAATAATCTTCCTGATTAAGAAAAACTTCCAAGAAAATTGAAATAATATCAAAATTAAACTGAAATGGGAAAAATGCAAAACTCTTTTTGATATGAAGTTAGACCATTTATTTTTATTTATTTATTTTTCCTGATACAAGATGCTATATGTGACCACCATCTTTATGTATAAATATAAATTTAAAGTAGATTTTACCAGATATGTATATTGCTTTCTACAATTAAACTATCAGATGTAAAATGACTACATATTCATTCATAAATTTAAATATAATTCTACATGTTTTTAATAATTTATTTATTTGAATTTAAGCTGAAATATAAGTCACCATTACATTTAAATCATGAGACGGGCTGTGATCATCCTAAGCAGCTGTCATGCTGGTGGCATTGAATTGCCCATGTGAAGAGGTGATCATTGAAGTGACCCCTCACCCACTCAGACAGCAACAAACATAAAAGAGTGGTGGCATGGGATTAGAACCACTCTCCACCACCAATCTCTAGATAAGCCCGTAGGAGGTAAATCATCAAGTTGCTATAGTTGGAAGTCATTTGGGGAGGTCTGCAGTACTGCCTCTTGCATGGAGCACACTCAATTTAGAGAGGTGTGTGTGGTTTTGACCAGTTGTGGTTTTAAGCACTCATATCTTGAAAACCTCCAAAGACAAAGGATCCAAATGCTCTCTGGATAACCTGCCCCACTGCTTAATTATCCTCAAGGTCAATTTCTTCTGTTTTAACCTTTCCTCCATTCCAAGGTGCTATCTCCACCACTGAGAAGAGCTCATACATGTCCCCTTGATCCCCTTTCCACAGGTACTTCCCCAGGATTAGGAGACTGGGACCTGTCTCTGCTCCAGCCCTGGCCCTACAGCTTCTCCTCACAGGTTGAGCACTCCAGACTCACTGTCCTGTGGTCCTTGACTGAGTCCCTCTGTTTCGTCACTTCCATTCCTTCACTGGGGGGGCACAAGAAATGGAACAAAGAAATCAGGAGCTGAAAAACATAAAAATAAACAAATAAATTCACTTTCTCAGAATTCCTTTTGACTGACTTTATGTCAACTTATATATATATATGTATGTATATATATATATCTTTTATATATATATATAAGATATTAGATATTACTGCCTTTATAACTATTTTCTGTTGTAAACTTCCTCTTTCATTTGATAATTTTACAAATACTTTTTGCACCACAAAAAAAAATGGTAAAGTCTTAAAAATGCTTTTCCAGTGAGTTATATTTACACATTATCTCAGGATATGTTTGCAGAGAAAAGTGAAACTTAGAAAGGAGAATCAACATTTTGGATTAGGGCCTGACTTACTTTGTATACCCTGATTCTTCACATGTATTGTGGGTTGGTCTTGTTTCTATTTTTAATACTACACTGCAGATGCAGAGAGCCATATTGCTATATAACCTTCAAAATTTCCTCTGGAGAAGTTTAGAAGATGATCAGATATGCAATTGGTGAAAACAATCACAGATTTGTAAACTTCAGGATGCCAAGGATAGATTGTCAAAATTTTCTTTTCCAAAGGATGACTTCCAGGACAAATGCCAAATAATTACATGTTAAAGGTAAGCTCAAAACTTATTCCAACATACAGCAGTCTATGGTGTGTGGAAAGCTCCTGAATGGCACCAGGCCAGACTCCCATGAGGCAAATCATAAACAATGTTTCTGGAATAGCTTCCTGACTTTTACAACACACATATATATACAACTATATGCAATAAAATCCAACACACATATATACACCTATACCTACATGCATTTTAATATCATTAGGCACAAAAAGGATCACCCATTTGGCAGGGAAGCCAGGTACATCTGAGGATCCTAACAAATTTGGAAAATGTTGACTTGAAAGGGGAAAACAAAAAAGCAAGGCAAGGTAATTGTTAGTAAAGAGGAACTGTGAATTGATTTTTAAATAATTTTAACTCTGAGGAATTTGTGATGTTTGAGAAAAAGAACTAGAAAGGGGTTGTTTAGTGAAAGCTGAAGTACTTCTTAAAGTTGTAGCTTTGCTAGCAATGGAAAAACAGTGGTGGGGAACCAAGCATTATTTGCACGGGTTATGTGTGCAGGCACCTGCATTTTATAGTGTGGAAGTAACTGAGCAGTTCTCCTTTTGAATAGAATATAGCATTGGTCTTGCCAGGAACTTCTACTGCATCTTGGAGAGAATCTTGTTTTCATCTAGACCAAATCATACTCCCAATTACTATATCATTCATAACCCTGGAAGTTAATCTGCCACCACTCATAGCAGTTATTTGTAAGTGTAAATTGTTGTGCAACTGATTCAAAGTCCGTTGTGGTCAATAGAACTAACTTGAACTAATTTTAGCAATATCTCTAACAGGTAAATCTAGAGATTGCCACACAAACTTTGTTTATCAACTAAGCAAATGCTCTATCACTTGGCATTTCTGTATCATCTGTTAAGTAGAATTTGTACAAAGAGGTCATTTAGTTTCATTCACACTTAAAACCTAGTACACCTATCTCTGCTTGACATTGTAATGCTGTCTTTTAAATTGTGTTATTGAAATACACAAACAGACTGAACTTCAGCAGCTCAGAAAGCACTATCTTGTCTCATAGGATTGTCTGTACAATTAAAACTGAGAGTATTTCAAAACAGACATCATTTTTAATGCAACATCAGTAAAAGACGGCAGGAAAAAAGGCAGTATGAGTAACAGAATTCTATATGACAAATATTTCATACTCACATCATAGGAAATACAGTCTCTTAAACTGTTATGTGAAAACCTTATTTATTATTTTATTTATTTATTTTATTTTATTTTATTTTATTTTATTTATTTTATTTTATTATTTAATTTATTTATTTATTTATTTTTCCAAAGAGTATATATACTTGCTGTCTCAAGAATACTGTGCTCTTGGAAATGGTAAAAACCCAAGAATTACCTTAATGCTTTGAATAAGATTGCCAACACCATTTAATTTTTTATGCAGTATCAAGTTTCTGATCATATTTCAGTCCTTTTGACAAAACCTCTATAAAAGTGAAACTCTGATCTGGAAAAGAAACATGTTTAAACAATTTAGCAGCTATATATATGCCTATGAAAAATTAAAGGGACAATGACAAACTGTAGGGAATTTCACACAGATGATGCCTTGACATCAGTCTCACTCGTGCAGAATTCTGTTTGGCAAAAAGAGCAATGGATGAAGTCACAGCCTGATGGAGGAATGAATGCAACTGAAAGGAAGAAAGGTGCCACAGTGAACTTGGTTAGCAGATACAGCAGCATTCCCTTTTCCCAGCTGTGCTCTACTAAACAAAAAGCTCTTTATAACAGAGTGCTTGATCATGTGAAGACCTGCCCAGAATACTATATTCTTTTTAAATATATTTATAATAGTAAAGTCAGTAGCAAATAAACAAGTCATAAAAGAATATATTTCATGTTTCTGTCAACTGACATGGAGAAATATTAGAATAGTTATTTCCTCTTCTCCAAAGCCACAATACGTATCCTATTAATACCAATAAATTTTTAAAAAGGAGCCAAAACTCATTTTGCCGGCAGTGTGAGAGGTCAAGCGAATAAATAGGTTGTATATGGAAATCGAGTTGAAGGCATGGTGCAGGGTTTTTTTGGTCATTGGATTTGTTTTGTATGTTTTATTAATGGGTGAAGAAAATCTCTTAAGGAAGCAAAACAACTTGAGGGAGCTGGTGGATGTGATTCCTGAGCCACTTTCCATCATCTAGCAGAAGTCATGGTCGTCCAGAGAGGTCCCAGATAACAGGAGACTTGCTAATGTGAAACCAATCCAGAAGAAGGGTCATAAGGAGGACCCAGGGAACTACAAGCCTGTCAGCCTGAACTCCGGGCCAGGAAAGGTGATGAAATAATTCATCTTGAATGCAATGACACAGCATATGTGTGACAACCAGGTGATCAAGCCCAGTCAGCATGGGTTCATGAAAGGCAAGTCCTGCCTGACCAACCTCATCTCCTTCTATGACCAGGTAACCCACCTGGTGGATGAGGAAAAGGCTGTTGACATAGTCTACCTATACTTCAGCAAGGCCCTTGACACAGTCTCCCACAGTATTCTCCCGGAGAAACTGGCAGCCCATGGTTTGGACAGCTACACTCTTTGCTGGGTTAAAAACTGGTAACCAGTGTTGTTCTCCAGGGGTCATTGTTGGGGCCCAGACTCTTTAATATCTTTATTGATGATTTGGATGAGGGAATTGATGACACCCTCAGTAAGTTTGCAGATGACACCAAGGTGGGGGGAAGTGTTGATCTGTCGGAGGGTAGGAAGGCCCAGCAAAGGGACCTGAACAGGATAGGTCAATGGGCAGAAGCCAATGGTATGAGGTTCAACATGGCTAAGTGATGGGTCTTGCACTTTGCAAGCCCATGCAATGCTTGGGGAAGAGTGTCTTGAAAGCTGTGCAGAGGAAAAGGATCTGGGGATGTTGGTCAATGCTCACCTGAACATGAGCTGGCAGTGTGCCCAGGTGGCCAAGAAGGCCAATGGCATCCTGGCTTGTATAAGGAATAGTGTAGCCAGCAGGAGCAGAGAGGTGATTTTCCCCTTGTATTCTGCTATGGTGAAGCCACACCTCAAGTACCCCTCACTACAAGAAAATCATCGAGGCCCTGGAACATGTCCAGAGAAGGGCTATGAAGCTGGTGAAGGACCTGGAATACAAGTCCTATGAGGAGCAACTGAAGGAACTGTGGTTGTTTAGTCTGGAGAAAAGGAGGCTCAAGGGAGAGCATATTGCTCTCTCCAACTACCTGAAAGGAAGTTGTGGGAAGCTGGGGTCAACCTCTTCTCGCAGTTAGCTAGTCATAGGACTAGAGGGAATGGCCTCAAGTTGCGCCAGGGAAGGTTTAGTATGAGACATTTCTTCTCAGAAGGAGTAGTCAGTCATTGGAATGGGTTGCCCAGGGAGGTGGTGGAATCACTGTCTCTGGGGGTGTTTAAGGAAAGGTTGGACTTAGTGTTAGGGGCATGGTTTAGTGAGTGATACTGGTGGTAGGGGGATGGTTGGACCAGATGATCTTGGAGGTCTTTTCCAACCTTAACGATTCTATGATTCTATTATTCTATAACTCAGTATGGATTCACAAGTTACCAATTAATTATGTACCAAAAGGATGCATAAAACATTCAAATCTTATCTAAAATCTGTAAGATCTTAAATTCTGTTGAACTTCCAAGCCTATTTGCATGTCTTGGAATTTCTCTTCTGTCCTATAAACATTGCCTTTAGAGGGCACTGAAACCAGTAACCACTCCAATCTAAGAAGAATTGTCATCTATTGAAGGATCCAGTCTGGTGCATTGCAGCTTACATCAGTGAAATTTAGTCACGTACAAAAAGAATCACTATCACAGCATGACTGAGACTGGAGAAACCTCAGAAAATCATCTAGTCCTATCTCTCTGCTCAAAATAGGGTCACCCACAGCAGGTTGCTCAAGATGACATTTAGTTGGGTTTTTACTATCTCGTAGGATGGAGACTCCACAACCTCTCTAGGCAACCTCTTCCAAAGGTTTGACCATGCTCATAGTATCAAGGCATTCTTCTGATGTCTAAATGGACTTTCCTATATTTCAGTTTGTGCATTCTTGTCCTGGCGCTTGGCACCACTCAGAAGAATCTAGCTCTGACTTATTTGTATTCTCCCATCAGGTATTTATGCATATGAATGAGACTCACCCTAGCTTTCTCTTCTATAGACATGTTTGGTAAGGCATGGTTTTGCTTTTGTAAATCTATGATGACTACTCCCAATCAACTCCTTGTAATTGCAGTGTCCATAAATGGTTTTGAAGACTATTCTCGCCATCACCTTTCCTGTAATCGAGGTAAAGCTGAACTGCCTTTCATTCCATGGATACTTCCTCTCTTCTTGCCTTTCCTGAAGACTGATATTGCTTTCTTCCAGTCTTCAGGAACCTCTCAGAGTTGCTATGACCTTTCAAAGGTCAGATTATCTTTCAAAGATAATCAAGAGCAGCCTTGCAATGGACATTGGCCAACTCCCTCAACACTCATGAGTGCGAGCCATCAGTTTCCCTGTATTTGACCATATCCAGTTTGTTTTAATGTTCCCAGTGTCATACTACTCCACTGAGGGTAAGTCCCTTAATACAGAATTCACCTCTGGTCTCCGAAGTATGGATTCCTGAGGAATGATTTTACCTGTAAAGACCAAGGTGAAGGTTTTTCTGTACCCTATCAGGGCTTCTGCACTGCTCAGCACCAGACCAACTTTTTCCCTAGCATCCCTTTTGCCGTTGGTGTGCTTAAAGAAGTCCTGGTTGTATCCCTTCATGTTCCAAGGCTGTCTCTAACTTAAAATCATAGAATTATAGAATCATTTTTGTTGGAAAACACCCTTAAGATCACAAAGTCCAACCATCAACTAATACTACCATTAAACAATGTTCTTAAATGCTACATCCACACATCTCTCCACCACTTCCCTGGCTACCTATTTGTGGTGGTTTTACTCAGCTGACCTCCATGACAACCTCTCTCTCACTCCCGCTTCTCAGAGGGAAAGGGGGCAGAGAATACCATGCACAGGCTGAAGGTATAATCACATCAGGACTTTTCCTATTACAGGAAACAAAGAGTTAATTGTAATTTTATACTAACTCAATATGATAAAAAGCAGTAATAAAATCTAATATTTAAATTGAGTTATTGCTAGAATGCAGCATACTTCCTGTTCATTTTAGCCGAACTGGGAACTAGCTTCTAATGTCAGTTTGAACTTGAGATAGATAGATAGACAGATAGATAGATAGATAGATAGTCTATAGTGCTTTGCCTCCTCTGCTCCTTCATGGTCACTCTCTTCCCCTGCTCCAATGTGGCGTCCTCCCATGGGATACAGTCCTTCCCAAACTGATCCTGCGGGGGCTGCCCACAGGCAGCGGCTCTTCAAGAACTGCTCTAAATATGGGTACCATGGGGTCCATCTGTCAGGAGCAAACTGCTCCAGCACGGGTCCCCACAGGCGTCAGCTCCCTCCAGGCCTGCTGCTGCATGGGCTCCTCTCTATAGGCTACAGGTCCAGCCCAGAATCTGCTCCAGTGGATGTTCACAGACCTCAGATTCACCTGCTCCACCATGGTCTCGTCCACAGGCAGCAGCATGGAAAACTGTTCCACCTTGGTACACCATGGGCTGCAGAGGGCAAACTGCTCCACCAGCCGTCTGAAACTGGCCCTTACCTAACATGGGGCAGCTTCTGGGCTCTGCTCATAGAGGCCACCCCTGCAGCCCCCCACTACCAAAATCTTGCCGTGTAAACCCACTACCCTATTTCAATGCTCAGCCAGTTTCTGCATGAAGAAATTCTTCCTGATATCTAATCTAACCCTCCCCTGGTGCAACTTGAGGCAATTTCTTAGTGTCTTACCACTTGTCACCTGGACTGACACCCAGCTTGCTACAATCTCCTTTTAGGTAGCTGTAGAGAGCAATGAGATCTCCCCTCAGCCTCCTTTCCTCTAGACTAAATGATTTCAGTTCCCTCAGCCACTCCTCATACATCTTGTTTTTAAGCCCCCTGACCAGCCTCAATGCTCTTTTTTGAATGTGTTCAGTCAACTCAGTATTCTTCTGGTATTGAGTAACCCAAACTGAACACAGTACTCGAAGTGCAGATTCACCAGTGTCATGTACAGAGGGACAATCACCTCCCTGGTCTGGCTGGCCACACCATTTCTGATGCAGGCCAGGATGCCATTGGACTTCTTGGCCATCTGCTGGCTCAGGTTCAGCCAGCTGTTGACAAGGACCCCCAGGTCCTCAGGTCCTTTTCTACTGGGCAAGTTTCCAGCCACTCTTCCCCCAGCCTATACCACTACATGAACTACATCCCTGTTTGATTTCTACTTGTTTGCAATAATGGTGACCTCTGAAATCTTTATTGTTTGTGAACCATTTTTGAAGGCACAGTAACAAACATGTTTCTTCATTGCTATAATGCTTCCTTTTAGCTGGACCTACCTAAGACTTACAATTCAAATTCCTGCTCTGTACAGTCTTAGAAGATCTTTATTCTCAAACTCCAAAAGATAATGAAATATGAATCTTTGTTAATTTAAACAGCAAGTTTGCTTTACTCCTAGATCTTCTGTTGTACTAAAAAAAAAATAAATAAATGGTATTCTCGTGTGCTCATCTCCTACTTGCTCTTTCTATCTCAGTTTGCATACCTCCAAACTAAGTCATAATGCAGGTCACTAGGTTGATATAGCTGGGACAATGCAGTTGTTATTTGCTGAATCATTATTTCAAAAATTTGTTTCTCTGAGTCTCTATGTTTTACTACCTCCTAAATTGAATGAGAAATATGTCTTTATAGTCATCTGAACTCATGAAAAATTAAACATTGAGAGATAATTTGTAGATGGAAGAGCTGTTTTTTTTTTTTTTTTTTTTTTTTCAGTAGATTTTTCAAAGAACCATGGTTCACTGGACTAGAGATGGAGGAGACATTCTTTAAAAATCAGAAGAGGAATTTTCTGCCTTCCATCATGTTAAGATTGTGAGTTCTGAGCAAGAAGAGGTTTTGTTTGTTTGTTTGTTTGTTTTGTTTCCTGTTAAATCCTGGGAAAATGTAGCAAAACTTAAAAACAGAAAATGTCATTAATTTTTGAAGGTACTGAATTTCCTACTAGAAGTACGCCTGAATATTGAACATAAATACAATATGTTTTTGGACATGTTGTTCCCTACAACTTTTGTTTGCTCATCAGTCTCTTGTCATTTGACTTGCAAGGAAGGTGGGATACCTGTGCAATTAGATATCTACCATATAAATTCTCTTTATATGTGTGCACTATCATTCTATCAAAACCTAGAAGTTAGCTGTTTATTTTGTGAACAACTCTTCAAACATAAAAGGTTTTTAGAATTTGGACAGGTGAACTCATTAAACCCATATACAAAGATTAAAATAAAAGTAGCATCATTTTTAAAACTAGGGCATTTATCTTTGGGGAAGATAAATATATATAAATTGGTAAACTTCAACTGTGGAAAAAAAAAAAAAAAAGAAAAAAAAGAATGCAAATCTTTACTTTAAAAGCAACTAACTCAGATCTGAACAAATTTGAAACATATACTGAAGTATTTCCTCTGTACAGACACATTTTTAGGAGTATGTATATTGTATATGATATGAAAGTATATCTTTCTAATTTCTGAAAAAAAAAAAAATCCAGAGAAGGAGAAAAGAATATAAGGCATTGTCCTAAAGCATAAGATCTTCTAACATATATTGTCAATGAGAAAAGAGGAAAAAAAGGACAGTATAAATATGCCTATCTGTTTGCAGTTGTATGAAAGGATATCACTAGCAGAGAGCTGTAGTCAGAGCTCTGGCTTAGCGTACATATGCAGAACATTTCTTTAAATTTGATTATTTTATTTTTCACTTTTCTTAATTAATCTTTTTCACTTTTCTTAATTAGTCTTATGGGTATTATGGATACTTAAGCCCAAAGCATTTAGTTAAGGCAACCCCTTTAGGAAAACAAAGATTCTCCCTTAAGTCAATAAAACCAGAGGTAAATCTAGAAGTCATAAGCAAGAAAAGAGATGAAAGGTTAGGATAGACCCAGTTTTGCTTAAAACTGATCTTTCATACATTCCACTCACATGAATGCACCATCCAGGATTAGTGTAGCATCTTCAGGGCTCTGTCACAGTTCTCCCTGGGTTCCAATATCATGAAATTTTTAGAGACCTATTCTATCTTTTGTGATCTTCTTTAAATATATGAAGCTGATATCTGTTCAGTTCTTATATGCTATGTTACTGAACTATAGATATTGCTGTAGATATTAGAAGACATAATTTATTGGCAGTGAATAAATGAATATAAAACTGCTTATAGTTAAATTATGACATGGATTAAATCACTTGGTCTTTTGGCCAAATATTAAAGCCCTTTTTTTCACAGTGTTTCAAAGACTCTCTTTTCTGTCTTTTCTGTGTTTTATTTTTATTTTCCATAATTTAAGATTTTATCTCAGATTCTGTGCTAAAAATACAATCTGATGTGTAACTTTTACATTTACCATGCTATAAATATTGTTGGTGTAAAATAAACTACTAGCTTCGTTAGTAAAACACTCGATGCTCTCCAATCTGATTTAGTTTTGGCACATGACAGCTGTTTTGTTTAGGTGTTAAAGAAGATTCTTAGATAAATCCCTTAGCACCGAACTATTTCATAAACTGGAATTTCAGGCTATTCATCATAACCTGAAGAATAGAAGTCCATTTTTATGCATAAAACCCAGAAATGTTGCATTTTAAACCTAAACAAGTACTCCCTTCTGAGAGTGTTCTTAAAATAAAATTTTATATTAAAAATATAATTAATCAAATTAAAATTATAATAATATAATAATATAATTATATAATAGTTAAAATTATTTTAATTATTAATTATGGTTAATTTTTTTAAAATATAGATTTTCTTTCTATTCAAAGAAAAAAAAAAGCTTAAAATTCTGACATGGGTTAAATACCGTGTGTTGACTAAGTCATTTATACCAAAATCCTTCATTTCACTGCCTCTCGAGGACTGTTACTTAGAAATTTATGTGTAGGGTGGTTGTACATTACATACTTTAGGAAAAACAAACAAACAGAAAATAAGTTTTTGAATAGGCAGTCATGAATACAACATGAAAAATAGCTAATATTTTCTGCAATTCAAATTGAATGTAGAGATAAACCTGACCCTATTAACAAGAGAATAAGGGGTGGTTTATGCTTTTGCCTCCTGATTAAGCTTTTGGTTTCTTCCTAATTGTAACTCCTCCAGTTCCAAACATCTGACATAAGAACTGTAAAACCAGTATCTGTGATGTATCCAACCTTACTTTTCCTCTTATTATTTTGCACAGAACTTTCCTCTCTTTAGTGTTTTGCTGCCATTTACAGTCATGCATACAAGCAGCAGGAAGTGTTTGTCCTATGAAGACAGCTGCAGGGATGACAATCATACATTTTAAACTGATTCATTAATTTTCATTTATAATTTCCTGCTGTCAAAATTTATATATATATATATTTTTTCATTATTATTATTGTTTATTCTTCTCAGATAATAAGCTAAGATGACATAATAGGTTTACATTAAAAGGACTGATTGGGGAAACTTTCTCTACCTTCTTCCCCTTGGTACATCATCACATCTGATTGATCACTGCTGGAAGATTTATGCAAGAATGACTTTCCTAAATGAGATGTGCAGGAGAGGTATATTTTTGTGGTTTACATTGTGTGAGGAAAATTAGTGCCAAGGCAGGTCAATGAACTCATAATTGGCTCAAATTAGCACTGCTACCGGCTGTGAAATTCTTTATCTGCAATGGGCTGATACTCACGAGTGCAAAACTCTTTATCTTTGAAACATCAAAGCAAAAGAAAATAATCATTTCCAATCTAAACAGAGGTAAGCTCAGTACTTATACCATAAACAACGTATAATACGTATCACAACAGTGGAACTGGTTTATGCAAACCAAGAGTACTCCCACAGAAATATTGCAGACAATTTTATTAAAATGTCATTTTTTTATTATTATTATTATTTTTTTTTTTTTTCCAACAGGAAACAGACCATAATTATTAGCTTGGTAATGCACTCATGACTTGCCGGTGGAAGGTATCCTGCCTATGGAAGGGGTGTTAGAACTAGATGATCTTTAAGATAATATTTTTTAAGATGATCTTCCAGCCCAAAACATGATTCTGTGATTCTATGACTGTAATTTTGTTATTCTTCTTGATTTCTTAACACTTATCTAAAAGTTCTGTTGTTTTCATGCTGAGTGAAAGAGACCACTAATTATATGTTTACAGCCTTCTCTTTAGCACACAACATTTCTTCTTAAATTCTGAACAAGGCACTCCAGTTTAGCCACAAAATCTCTCTCCATTAACATAAAATGGACCTCATCAAATAAGCAAACGAACAGATTTTGGTACCAGTTTAAGTAATAAAAGAGAAAAGCTTGTGTTATAAAAGTGAAATTCTCAGAAGAAGTTTTCAATCAAAATTACAGAAGACAGAAGCTCAGGAAAAGAAATTAGAACATTGCAACTCTATGTTTGAAAACTGTCATTTCAAAAAAGTGCTGTACATTTTAATTATTTTTTGTGGTTCTCTTTGTTACACATTAACTCATTAACTTTTCTTGGAATTAATCCCCTTCTACAGTACTACTACTACTATTACTACTACTAGTAGTAGTAGTAGTAGTAGTAGCTCAAATTGCTCAAACTACATCCAGACAAATTTATGGATCTGGATTTCTAGCAAGGTACAGGAACCAGAACAGGCTACTGATTCTTATCACTAGCAGAAAGGATACAAATTGGACAGACACTGAAAGCAGAAAGTCTAGTCATCTGAAACAACTTTGCAATCTTCAGCTTTTGTTATCACTGGAAGCTTGCAGAAGCAAAATGTAGCTAGTTCAAAGTTAATTGTGTTGAGTGTTTGTGCAGTATAGACTGCAATCTGCAGAAAGTGAAAGGAAAAAAAAATGCAATTCCCCCAAACAGATGTAAACCTATAATCTTGGACTATTTCCTGGACTGACAAGCTTTTCATTTACTAGGACTTTCATTTTTGTTGAAATGAAAAAATGAGTAAATGCATGATAATAGCAAAGAACAAAAAGTTTTACATTAATTTGCTGCTGTACACACATATGAACTGTTTAATCCAGTTGAAAATCTGCAATGCTAAAAATGTGTATATTTGCACATTTAGAACTAAATTTTCACTTTTCAAATATTTATTTTTAGAATATATTTCCTAGGCATACATATAATGAAAAAGTCACCTTCTGGCAACGGTCAACTGTATTCAATAAAGCTATATGAAATGTTTCCAGCATGTTTTCTTAATTTTGTAGAAGAATTCCTTATACTTCACTTTTATATATATATTTTTAATTTACTTTCTTTTTTGTTAAAGAGAGCATCTTGGCCTCTACCTATGTAGGGCACTTTTAATAGATGGAAGCTTTAAAAGAAGAAGTACTAAGAATACAAAATAATAATAATAATAATAATAATAATAATAATAATAATAATAATAATAATAATAATAATTGTAATAATTGTAATAGTAACAATAATAATTTGAACTGTCATATCATTACTTAGGAAAGTCCTGTGACTGACATTTTCATGTAAGTCCCTGCCTTCATCTTCTACCTCCATTTGAGGAATCCCAAACTTTTTGGAGAATTCCTCTTGTTAGTGCCTTTTGTGTAAGAGTTTTCTTTTGAAGTAGCAGTAGTAAAATGGGATATAATAATGTAACTGACAAAATAATTCTTTTTTCTTTTTGATGTAGTCTTCTTTGGTATGTTGGCAATCTGCCCAAACTTTACACCTTTATGGATTTTACTAACATCTGGTTTAATGAAAGCATGAAACAGAATTGTTTTTAATAACCCCTCTCCTGACAACCATTAGCCTTCCTGCATCCTGATAAATTCTCTTACATTTTAACCCATAATAATCTCTCCTTTGTGGCTCTATTTCTCTTTACAGTTCTCAAAGTAGAGAGTTATAGAGTAATTTCTTCCGGGTGCACTGAAAATTGTTTTGTGTAAGTCAAGACAATTTCATCAGTTCCATTAATATTACCTAAGAATTCAGTTACCTTCTTTTTTAGAACACCATATTTGTCTATTGTGATTTGATTTACACAAAACCTAGATTTATTTTTTATAGAATCATAGTATCATAGAATATCCCGAGATGGAAGGGACCCACAAGGATCATCGAGTCCAACTTCTAGCACCACACAGGTCTACCCAAAAATTCAGACCATGTGACTAAGTGCACAGTCCAAATGCTTCTTAAACTCCAACAGGCTTGGTGCAGTGACTACACCCCTGGGGAGCCTGTTCCAGTGCGTGACATCCCTCTCAGGGAAGAACCTCCTCCTGATGTCTAGCCTGAACCTCCCCTGTCACAGCTTGACAACATTCACATGGGTCCTATCACTGGTCACTAAAGAAAATAGATCGGTGCCTGCCCCTCCACCCTCCCTTGTGAGGAAGCTGTAGACTGTGATGAGGTCTCTTCTCAGTCTCCTCTTTTCCAGGCTGAACAGGCCAAAAGACCTCAGCCAGTCCTCATACATCTTCCCCTCTAGTCCCTTCACCATCTTCGTAGCCCTCCTCTGGACACTCTGCACACTTCACTTCCTTTTTGTACTGTGCTGCCCAGAACTGCACACAATACTCAAGGTGAGGCCACACCAGTGCAGAGTAGAGCAGGACAATCACTTCCCTTGACCAACTAGCAATGCTGTGCTTGATGCACCCCATTTTTGCCTTCTTTCTCTTTATCTCCACCTATATAATTACTCTTGTCTTTCAACATCCATCTAAGATTTTTTGGAATCCCATCAAATGAAAAATTTTGTGATCACATTGACTATGACTTTTCCCATATAAGCACTACATACGTAACACAAGCATATATGTAGTAGTACTCCTGAGATGTTTATTAGTTCTTCCTTTCCCCTTGAATTTCAAGCTTCACCTTTTGTATTGGAATAGCCATTTTATGTGGCTTTTGTTATGAAATAACTCCAAGTAGACCTCAGACTGATCCTTGACCATGTCACAGATTGTAATAGTGAACAAAGAAGCTGATGCAATGTTTTATTTTGTCAAGTTGGCCAGAGTGCTATGAGTTTTCATTATGATACCGCTAAGATAATGCCTGTTAAAAATAAAAAACATGAATGCATAAAACTGGGAAGAGGGTGTAAATAAAACCTCTTCCCAAAACAACAACAGCATTGTAGCATCCTTAGCTCTGCACAATACATTTGAATCTTTCAAATACTTCTTTCATTGTTAGCTATAGTTTTATGTAGTCATGTGATAATAGTTTCAAAGCATGTAACAGGGCAATCATAACCTGACAAGACTTGTCAGAACTATATGCTGGAAGACCAGTTTATAGCTGAATAGACAAAGAGGAAAAACACTATGGTATCTGTCATATCCAGATCTGTGAAAAAAGCAAACAACAGAGGTTCCTGATGCAGACAGAAGAATACATTTTCACCTCTTTCAGATCTAGGAGCATTGAGCCACAGAGTTGAAGAGACTGTGCCACCAACTATGCATACACATAGCTCAGGACAGCTTAGAAGAAGAGGGCAGATGTACAGCTGGTTTATTCATTTTAAATACTCTTTAAGGTTTATATAGACAACAGACAAATATACTGTCCATGAGACTGATAGCCAAATATATTGCAGATACAGACGTTATTCAAGAGACCATCATTTCTATTCAGGACATGGTGCAGTAGTTCCTATGTGTAACATTATGAACAAGCCAGGCTCTGTCATGTGATCAGAGAAAATAATCATTGTTTCAATAAAGATAGGTTAATTTTGCATTTCTAAACAATGACATAGAGGGAATTCCTTGCAAGTGGTCTTCTGTCCATTCCAACAGCAGTTGGAGTGAACAAAATAAACTCCTCCAGTCTAGTTAAAAAGACTTCAGCACATGCTTAGTAGAACCCCTGCATGACATGATGCACAGAAAAGCGGGTGGGATGACTAAGATATTCACCTAAAAATGCACTCCCAATCCAAAGTGAGTGGACAATTGCTTGGATTACATGAAGGATGTGGTAGATTCTATTCCTCTGCCCAAGATAAAATTTTCAGATGGGTGTTTCAGCAGAACTGTGATTGCATATGCCTTTTTATAAACTCCATATATACATTATGTCTTTTCATAGAATACTTAGTGTCAGATCTTAAATGTTACTTTAAGAAGTTATACATTACATATCTAAAGTAGGACTGTAATAGTGATTTTACATTGTGAGATACTAAATCTACAAATAGAAGGAATATGATCTTTCAGTTTGTATATCCAGGATGTATTTGCAGTCTTTTGGCTGTCAGTTGTCATTACATGACTCATCCACTCCTGCTGTAGTTTGTTAGAAGCTTACAAAGAAGCTTATTCACATCAGTTGCTGATAACTATGAAACTTCAACTGGATTAATGCTAAACATTAATAAGGCACATTATTTGGTCTCAGAAGCCTGTTTATGCAGGGAAATAAGAGAACAAAAAAGATAGCTAGTATTATAACTATAGGAAAACTGTCATTTGCTTATTTAAAGGTTAATCTTTCATGAAAAATATCACATTTTACATAATTATATATGTTTTTTAAACTCTAACTGTAAAGCTTCCAAGATTTTATTTCTACCTCAGGCCTTCTTTATCCACTCTTCTCCTAAAGAGCTTGAATTTTGTGTTTAATTTTGCAGTTCAGGGGTATTCTGTTAACAAAAGTGTTAAAAAGGAGGAATAAAGTATTATGGAGAAAGATATTCTTTATAGGCCAAAAGATGAATAATATAATTCAATCTGCTGTTCTACTCTTTGAAGTGTTCTACCAGAGCTGGACAACCAAAGGTTTTAGTATTTTCTTTAGAAAAGGGAACATTGACTATAGTTTTGGTGCAGATATATGTTTTTTATTTTTTTTTTATTTTTATTTTATTTTTTTATTTTTTTTTGGTAGGAACCATGAGGAAAAAGCTTTTTTATTCTCTTTTGGCTACGTTATGATCAATAATAATATAGTATTCTTTAAGAGACATTGACAGTCCTTTACACTATTAAATAAAATACTTTGTATCATGCATATTTTTGCATAGAGAACATGACTATGGCTGTATTATAAGAAACTAAACTTCAGTTTCATTCCCTACTAACTCATTACCACTCTGTTTGATATTTAAAATGATATTTTAGTTTTATTCTTAAACAAATAACTGTTTATACTGATATTCTGAACAGTACTTGCCGCCTTTGTAAAACATATTTACACAGTTAAATTATGCAAGTTATCTGCACAGTTATCCTTAGATACTTTTCCATGACTATCTAAGATGACTTTGCAGTAACATCTGTGTGATTTTAGTAAATATTTTTACCTATTGAATATCTTGCTAGCTTGAAGTAATTCATTAAGACTATCAACATTATATATATATATATATATATTTTTATTTATTTAGAAATTTTGAATTGGGTATGGCGAAGAAATCCATTTTAAAATGTAAGTTTTTTATACTGAAATAAGTCTGAGATTATGCTGCTGGGCAACTAACCATTTATGTGCGGTAAAAATCTACCCTCTAAGTCTATAATGACCTCATAATAACGTGTACAGTGGGCTCAGACAGACACACATTACGTTTTGTGATGGTGTTCTTGTTGAACACAACCCTTGAGCAATGGTATTTTAACAGATTATGACCATGAGCCTCACCATCCAAACTGACTGAGACACAACATCTTACCAAACAGCACTGATAACTATAATAAACATTCTTCTAAATTATTTGAGTTTTAATCTAAAATGCTACTAGCAACCTAAGAAATATGTGACATAATTTACATCCTGAAAATTTCTGCATATCAGCTCAGTGAAAACATTAGTGCAATAAGAAAGCTATAACTACTTGACTAATTGCAATACTATGTCATTAAATATAGGTGCAAATGAAGAAAGAGGAGGATTTTAGGTTTTGATTTACTGTAAAACTCTTCTAAGAATTGTGAGTAGTCAAACAACATAAACCCTAGAAACATGATAAAGAGTATCAATACACAGACTGAAACCCATGTGTGTATTCCACATTTGAATCATGCAAATTTGCTTAAAACAAGCCTCACGACACGTAGTCTCTTAATACCAAATTCCTTCAAGTAACAACGATTTAATGTTTCTAATTACATGTGCGTGTTAAAAGATACTTTTGAAACAAGAAACACTTTAGAACTTGTGCTGTTCCCATTCCCATGGAGAAAAATATTGTCCATCCCCCACTGGCTACCAACTCAATTTGCATTTACTTGGGCATAAATTTAAAATACCACAAGAGGATATAGAAAGAATTTGTCACTCACTATATATTTCTCCATAACTCTGTGCTGTCTAATTCCCACCTTTTAAGGTTTCTTCTCTACCTGCTAAGAGGTGTGGGTCATGTTCAGATAGATGAAAATAAGCAGCATGTTCACTTCCCACTTAGTCACAGATGGAATTAATAACGATTCCTACATTCCGTTACCAACTGCCAAGGTTTAAAAGAAAGCTTTTGAGACAGGGAACCTTGGTCCTGCTGTATGAATGCATAAGCAAACCTCAGATGTGCATTTTGGTCAGTTAGCACAGTTTATAAATATTTATTGTTTAAAGTTACTTCATTTATATTTTGACAACTGCCATCAATATGCTGCAATAATTTTTTAATTGCTAAGTTGTATAAATGATAAGAAAGAATTAAAAAGATATATTTTTACAACATACTACAGACTACAGGTAATTGTCCCCTATTCCTTCAACTTCAGAAGGAGCTGAGCATCCAAGAAGAAGCAAAGAAAGAAAATGAAGGAAAAGACGATGATGAAAATAATAATAACAATAACAATAATAATAAAAATAAAAGATGAATTATTAAGATGTAATTATGGAGTCCTGATTTATGTGGTAACTTACTATTGCGTGACTTCGTGTATGAAAGTTGTTGCCAAGCCAACTCCTAATGATTTTTTCTAATCAGCTTTGGAAAATATAAAGGTTGCATGTCAATTAAAATAACTTTTTTTCTGCAGTCTTCATCTTATAGTGATTTCATGATAGATTTGTTTCATAAAGTGTTGAATTTTCAGCAGTCTAATTTGACCAAGTTTTCCTTCCCAATATTTACAAGTAGCAAATCACTTTGAACAAGGTGTTTCATGCAACTCACAGATATGCTTAGACGAAACCTACGAATCTTATAACAAATATTCACATATTTTTTTGTAGAGAAGAAGAGCAACTGTTTATATCACTTTAAAATGGTTCAAAACTCTACCATTTTCTCTAAATAATTTCATAGATAGACCTGGCAATTTCTTTGTCACACCCTATGAAATGAAATGTCTGAATAGATGGAAAAAGGAAAATAAAGAAAGACATCTGAGTCAGTGTTTGCTCTACCTAATAACAATTTGGCCATTATTCAGTGCCAGTTTATTTGCTACAATGCCTGACAATGCCATTTATTGAGTAAAGAGACAGGTAGTCCTCAGTGGATGTGAACTGAAATTACTTCTACAAGTTAGAAGGTGTTCTATGCAGAAATAAGGAAAAAGCTTGGCATTGTTTTGTCATGAATCACAACAAAATGTATATATCTAGTCACGCTAAACATTTTTTCCATATTCAGCATCTGATTTTTATGTTTCAAGTACAACTGCTTAGTTTGGAAGATGCATGAGTAATTTTAACAAAATCCTAGGCTCTTGTTGTGAAGACAAGTGTGTTGTTGTTGATTGTAGCATCTGTTAAAAAGCAGACAGATGTCACATGCCTGTATGAAACAAGACCAAACATCACTCTCAGCTAACAACATATTAGACATCATAGAAACATAGAATGGCTCAGGCTGGAAGGGACCTTAAAGTTCATACAGTTCCAACAGCCCTGCCACAGGCAGGGATGCCACCCACTAAATCAGGTTGCCCGGGGCCTCGTCTAACCTGGTCTTGAACACCTCCAGGAAAGGGGCACCCACAAACTCTCTGGACAACCTGTTTCAGTGCCTCACCACCCTCTGAGTGAAGAATTTCCTTCTAAACTCTAATCTAAATCTTCCCTCTTTTAGTTTAAAACCATTCCCTCTTGTCCCGTCATTATGTGATTGAGCAAAACATTGCTCTCCATCTTTAGAGACTGCTTTAAGTACTGATAATCCACTGCGAGGTCACCCTGAACCCTTCTCCAGGCTGATCAGCCCCAGCCCTCTCAGCCTTTCTTCATAGATGAGGTGCTACAGCCCTCTGAGCATCTCTGTGGCCCTTCTCTTCTGAACCTGCTATAACAGATCAACATCCTTCTTGTGCTGGGAGCCCCAGACCTGGACGCAGTACTCCAAGTGGGGCCTCATGAGGGCAGAGTGGAGGGGGACAATCTCCTCCCTTAACCTGCTGGCCACTCTTCTGTTGATACAGCCCAGAACAAAGTTGGATACACTCTGGACTGCAAGCATGCACTGCTGGCTCATGTAAGCTGTTTGTCCACTAGAACTCCTAAGTCCTTCTCTACAGGGCTTCACCTCTCTGTACTCCTGTCTGGGGTTTCCCCAGTGCAGGTGCAGTACCTTGTACTTAGACCTGCTGAATTTCATTAAGTTCAGGTTGTCCAACGTCTCAGACTTGTCCAGGTCCCTTTGGATGGCATCGCTTCCTTCTGAATCACTCAACTTGGTGTCATCTGCAAACTTGCTGGGAGTGCACTCGATCTCACTGTCTATGTCACTGATAAAGATATTAAACAGTACCAGTCCCAGAATAGACCCCTGAGGGACACCACTCATCACTGGTCTCTACCTGGACATAGAACCATTGATCACCACTCTGCGGGTGTGACCTTCAAGTCAAGTCATTATCTACTGCATGGTCCACCCAACAAATCCATCTCACCAATTTGGAGACCACCGGGTATCATGTGGGACCATGTCAAAGGCCTTACAGAGGTCCAGGTAGATGATATCAGTTGGTCTTGCCTTGTCAACTGATGTAGTTGTTCCATTGTAGAAGGCCACCAGATTGATCAGGCACAATTTGCCCTTGTTGAAACCATGCTGGCTGTCGTGGATCACCTCTTTGTCTTGTATGTGCCTTTACATTGCTTCCAGGAGGATCTTTTCCATGATCTTGCCAGGCACAGAGGTGAGGCTCACTGGTCTGTAGTTCATCAGAAGATCTTGTTCTGTAGTGAAATCACTGGGTCTTCTCAGAGTAGCTGAAGAAGCAGTATTGGTTCTGCTGGCAGAACCACAGCAGCCATCAAAAAGAGTTAGGCTTATCTAGTGGCTATGTATAAGGATGAGAAAAGATCACCTCTCCTTGACCACACAATCAATAACTTATTCTACTTTTCTTCAGCAGAAACAGTCATATGATTGTGCTTCAAGATATTTTTGAGAGTCTTTACATATCAAAAGAGTTAAAAGAAATGAAAGTGCTGGACTACGCAGAGAAATATTTTCCTCCTCACACTTTTAGCCTCAAAACGACTGGTAGTTTTGTGGCAGCCTTCATAGGGCATGTAAATACTTAGAGCATAGAATGCATTATAGTGGTTTAGTGGTTACAAAAAACTGTGCCATGAGAAACTGCATCAGTATTGCCAATTTACCCTTACACTCCTAATGGTTAGTGTGCTTTATTTTTAGGCACTCTGAAAGTAGAACACATAATACAACAAACTCATAGGTGTGTTCTCTTTGCTGATTAATACTATCCTGACAGAAAAATTCCTTGTACTCTTTGTCATCAGATGACAAGGGAAATTGGAAGCATCCTGTGAAACTGTCAGAGAAAAATCTGGTATGTTTTCCCATAATGTAAAAAATACACTGCAAAACTAATTGTCATACAACTGCATGGAAGCAAAAAATATGTATGTATTTCAGAAAAGAGATTAGGCATGTTCATCAGGGGTAGAATCATTATAAACAATTGTCTGGGTGAAGTTGAAGGTAGGGAGTCACTAAGCTGTAGATTGCTAAAAACTGAGTTATGGAATGTAAATGACAAAATTGTTCTATACATACACCAGCTTTAATAATTTTTCTTTCTATATTCACTACCATCTACTCTCAGAACCAGAACAAGTGAACCTTTGATTCCATTCTGTGTGGTTTATATTTACAGTCTTAGCCTTTTTATTTTTTATTATTTTATTTTATTTTATTTTATTTTAATTATTTTTTGGGTGTGGGTGTAATCCTAACACATCACAGCTCACTGATTATTCCCTTCTCTGGGTATTCCTGAAGAAAAATCTTTTCTGCAAACTTCCTAAATATTTTTCTACAGAAATCTTTGGTGTTTCTCTGTTTCTGCCTAAACTGTAAAACCAAACAGGAAAGCTGTTATCTCCATACATCTAATAGCAGTAGCTTCTGTCACCAAAATAAATGTTAGACTATAATAGCAAAAGTACACTGAGATACTGGAGCATAACTCCTTACATTTACATGGGGTTGACCAATGCAATTTTCTCTGTCTACTGCTATCAGACAGAAACATTAATGACCAGTTAAGACTAAGAGGACAATCCTGTTGATGCTGACCATGAGAAACAGTCAAACTCTTCAAAAGTTCAAGTCACACACATATGGAGGACAACAAATCACCAGGATAGAGTACATTGGAAATCTAGAAATATTGCTAGAAATGTAAGTTGTGAAAATATGTTGAAGTCAGAAGAAATCAGAGATTTTTTTCCTTTATGAATATTTAAAGACTAAATATATTTCTCTTTAGTTTCTTTAACATTTATCTTCCAGGTAATGTCTAAGTACAACATAAATTTGAATTACTCTTTATATTTTAAAATCTTCATGACTTGCAGAAGATTTCTTCATGACTTGCAGAAGACTTGCAGTGCGTATGTCAGATAAATATTTAACAAGAATAGTTTATGATGCAGCCTTGTATTTAGGGCATTAAAGTGTTGTAATAGGTTTCTCATGTTGCTTTGAAGAGCCAGGTATTACAAGGATTTGCAAGCACATTGCTAAAAAAAAAAAAAAAAAAAAAAAAAAAAAAAAAAAAAGGGTTATTGACCATAGCCCAAAGAGGTGTGGAATTTATTTTTGTATAATTCTCTTTTTAAGCATCAAGAAACTGTTCATCTGCTTTGAAAAATGGGAGCTTTTACTGGGAATTCTTTCTCTAGTGAGATGTAGTCAGATGGTTCCTATGGGAACAATCCGTGTAACTCTCCTAGATGAGCAACCGTAAGAAGTCAAAAACGGGGAGGAGGGACGGGGGGAGATGAATGGTGATCAAAGCTCTAACTCCTTTGTGTGAATATATTTTGAGAATCAGAGAGAAATTAACAGAAAGTGACTTAGGAAACAAATATCTACATCATATTTAGTTAATCATTTATTTTTGATTCTTTTTTTTTTTTTTTTTTTTTTTTTTTTTTTTTTAAACACCTACAAGAAACATGGATGGAGTGATCAGAAAAGCATCAATAGGGAAATCACATATGTGTCAGAGAAAGGGAAATAACAGACCTTATTTCACATTAAGTATTTTTAAGATATTTTGAGAAATTCACAATAATAAATAATAAAAGCAAAATCTTTTGATTAAATTGTCTGTTTCCTTGAAAATGACTATGTACATGTAAAAACATGTAAGAGTAAATTTTCTCTGCAAAATGAATTTTAAAAACTCTCAGAGTAATTCCTGTGTAGAAGATGAGTCAAAATGCTCCACAGAAATTATAATTATCCAAGAAAGTATTCATGATTATGATTTAGTTTCTGAGTGGGTGGGGGAAAACAAACACACATATTATAATCTTGTGATATTCCTGAACAATGTGCCTCCTTGGCACATACTTGTGACAAGGAAAATAGAGTGAACTGAAGCCACAGTTTCACAAATCCAAAAATTCAACATAAGATACTGTTGTACTTTCCCTCCAAGTTGCTTCTTTGTGTTCCAAGATACAATTTCTTTCATCTCCATTTGTGTGACTGAGTGATGAAACAAGTCAGGGAAATTAATTCAAGTAAAAATAATGTAGCAATAAAAGCTTATTATTAAAACATACTGGACCCCATGTTTATAATTTATTATTGATACTAACAATTCTTCCTTCAGAACAAAGAAGATCCCAGGCATGGAGTGGTGAAGGAACCACTAGTGGGGAACTTATGAAAAGTGTCATTAACTGAAACTTCACAACTGGGCCTGGGAGCCCAAGGAGGAAAATTGACTTTTTCTGCCTTATTAATAATGTAGTCAGGTAGTGCTGAAGTTACTAGGTTAGTGAAAGTGACACAATATAATAATATCAAGATTTGTTGATTTTTATTTGTTTATTTATTTTCCCCACAATGATTTGAAAGAGAACCTGAAATCAGTTTGTCATTTGTAGTTAAAATTTCTGCATTCGGCTTTTGTTTAGAACAGAATCCTAGCTGAAAACACGTGCCTCAAGATGGGAATACCTTTCTGGTTGTTTAAGGGAAAGAACAAAATAAAACATATATTGCCTGAACACAGTATTTCCATTCCTGTAACACATAGTAGCTGGTGTATCAACCTTTACTGAAGATTTTGAGCTCCCCTTGAATGAATCTTGAAAAGTGAATTCCATTAACAGATGGACTAAGGTAGACGGATTCTGTTTTAACATGTAATTGTGCAGTGCAAGTCCATGAGTTTCATAACTAGAGATAAGAAATTGTCCCCTCCCTCTATCAAGAACTGTATCTTTATTTACCAAGATACTTGTTCACATAGCTAGTTAAAGTCATATAATCATTCCTTGATATTGTTACTGACTTGATTAGCTCAACTTTTTTAGCTGTCCTGAAAGTAATTGACACAGATGACCGGTGGTAGATGCTGCAGTTGCATTTGAACAGGAAATTCAATTTTCCCAAATGCTTGGGAACATATAGCATTTTAGAATATCAGGGGCAATAGCTGTAAAGGTTCAGAGCCTGTCATCATTAATTTTGGTCAAAGTTGTCATATATTGTAAGATACCATAAAAAAAAAAAAAAACCTTGACTGCAAGTGTCAACTTTCCTAAGCATATTTGCATATTTAGAACATTTTGTATTGTCCTGTAGGGCATTTAACAGGATTGTAAGACACTTCCACAAACAATACTTGCCATTTTTTTTCAAGGTATTAGTAAGATTAACTCACCCTGTAAAGGCTTTCCCTCTCAAATACCCAGGCAGTGGGAGAAATTCCCTTTCTCGTATTCTGTTTAGGGTATTGTCCTCAGACTCATTCTGTCCCAAGTTAGTGATTATTTGCAACACAACTTGGTGCACAGTTTCATCTCCATAGTCCTTGGCTCCCCACCTGTTTCTTTAAAACAGTTGCTAAGATGAAAAAATATTCCAGCCAATAACAGCAAATATAACATGAAGCAACAGCAAAAAGTTTATCTTGGGAATTTTGGTTGAATATTAGAAAAAGGATGTTTTATTTATTAAGGTAGTGTAGTGCAATGAGATGTCCAAAGAGGCTGTGGCACACCTGCAAAATTTCCAAGTCTCAGCTGTACAAATTCATGGCTGACAATACAATATCGGCAATTGTAACAGAGAATAGGGGCTGGGCTGAAAGACCTCTAGAAATCCCTTTAAAAACAAACAAACAAACCAACATTTTTTTTTTCCTCCATATGGAAAAGAGACAGCTGCAACTGAGAAAGTCTATATGTGAGCAAAGGACTTCACTGCAAAAATCTTTTAGTCTGAAGATTAATTGTATAGTTACACTTTTTTTTTTTTTTTTTCCCCCACTCTCCCCTGCTGGTGTCTGGCCTTTTCAGACAGCAACTTCAGTCTGCTTTCTCTCAGCACAATGATTTAAGCATAAGTGATTTCAAAATAAAGCTTTAGTTCTTCTATCATTCAAAAGCAATTTCAGTAGAGACACTTAGTGAACTATGTTAAATTATATAGAATCATAAGATTTGAGTCTTTCAGAAATAGTGGTTTTGTTTGTTTGTTTGTTTGTTTTGTGTACCTACATGCCCTCTCTAGCTATCCTGAAAAAGGAGAAACAAACAAACAAACAAAAAAAACATATGATTTCTCCAAGTAACATACCTGAAAGACCATTAATGATGAGCTTTGAAAAACAAAGCTATAGACTGATTGCAAAGAGGAAAAGAAAAACCCATTTCTCTTTTCCAGGTAGAACATGACAGCTCTCAGAGACATATATATATATATATATATATATATATATATATATATATATATTTACCTGTATATGTTAAAGAATAGATTAATTATTCAATGAAGGGCAAAGTTCAAACAAGAAGATGTTATCTCTCATCACCCTATAGTCACCTGATCCTGAACCATACAATCACTTCAATCACATGAACAGTATCAGCCCAGAGTTTCAATACAATTAAAGACAGCAGGTATGAAAGTAGCTGACAAGATTCCTTTAAGGTCATCCTTAAGGATGAAAATGTTTCTAAACTTTAAAATTCTTTACAGTGATGGTAAAATAACATTGTAGTGATTAATGGATTTGAAAGAGCTTCTTGATTTAAGTAGAATTTAGAATTTGGATGATCATCAAGTTTCTCAAATGAATTTCTTTATGCTTTATCATTAAAGGTATCACTGTGATATAAAGTAGGTGTTTAAGCAGGTAGAACATGAAACCCCAAGATTAGAAAACAAAACCACTTCTCATTCACTCAGAAGACATTATGTGATCCCTGTCTTCTTAACCTTTTTACAGTTTTTGTTTGATCTCCTTATCATTATAACCAGAGTATGAAAAATACTGTTTGTTCCTCTTCAAAATGTGCTAAATATGCATGTAAAAATAACAGGAGATAAATACAGAAAGAAAAAGCATGAAGCCAAATGAATGAGAAGGAACATAATGTACATCTCCATCAAAGACTTTAAAGGACCATAATTATCTGTTAATGAGTGGTCAGTTATCCCCATAGGTATTATTATGTTGATTTGAGTATATTAGAATACGGCTTCTAACTTTTTATGGCTGTAGTAACCAATTATCAGTTTCATCGTAAGCATTTGTAGTTAACAGTATTTTCACATTATTATTTATCTGCTTGGCTGCAAACCTGATCCTAAGCCCACAGCAGCTGACTCAGATTTGAGGTGACTTATATAGACCCACTGTTAAAATCAATGTTTTTGTTATGTTAGTATTTTGTCTTCAAAACCTAATTTAACTACTATTATATGTATTCATGAGGACAAAGGCAGAGTATCACTGTGATTTCCAGCAGCAGTTAAGTGGCTTAGCTGAAAACTATCCAGAGAAACAAAATTTCTGCAAAGCAATACTGAAAGGCACCTGGGAATAACAATGCATACAGGCTCTGACACTTTGCTTTGGTCTTTGTAGTTGGATAGTATGTAAAGTTTGCCTCTCACTTTTTACTTTTTCACTTCTGCTCTCAATGACATGTGCAAGTCAGATACAAAAGGTACAGTCCAGACAGCAGTTCAGTTCAAGTTCTTTAATACAGAGATGTTATATGCAGTTGTGTGTTTCCAACTGACTTTCTAAATGTAATAAATAAACATATATGAGTTCCCATAAGAGAATCCACTCGGTAATTTTGGTCAGTATATGTAATACAAAGAAAAGCATGAGTTCAGTGAATGGAGAAGAGACAAACATTATATATATGTATTATATATATATATATATATATATGTATTATATATATGTATATATATATATATATTTCCCCTATGAATAACCCAGCTCATTTGCCCTTGGCTCCAGAAATGCCTGATTAAGGTTTAGAACCATCAACACAGAAGGAAGGGGCAAGAGAAAAAGGAAAACCAATCAAAAAAAACATGCAGCAGATAGCCAAGTAGGGAAAAAATCTACAAATATTAGAAAGATAGTTGATACGATTTTCTTTAGAGATCTGTATAAAATGGTGGTAACTGTTTGCAGCTCCTGACTTCTTTGTATTGGCAGTTCTTCCAATTCATCTACTGAAACACGGTAGTAGGTGATAAAACTGAAAACAGTAGGCTAATATTCTTTTGATGTTCTGTATTGACTGATGACCATGCCACCACATAAATAAATAAGCTCCAGGAAGCATACAAATTATATGCATACATGATAGTTTAATGTATATTTAGGATACAGGTTCAAATAATTCATTAACATCTATCTGTCCTGATATTTTCTTCCTCTTCTAAAACCTGTTGCAGAACAGAGTACTGTGATTTAGTAAGTTTAATTAATTTTAAAGGAATATTTTAAATGTATTGAGGGTTCTACACAATGACATGTAGAAGCAAAAGAGTGAACACCTCCTAGGCTGCATAGTCCATTACTTAACTGGCCTCACCAGTTGAGAAACATTTGCAAACAGCACAATTTAATTAACAAATGAGTGGGTTATTTGTAAAAGGATGTCCTGTCTAGACTATCCTTATCTGAGGGATTTCACTGTTTACCGTATTCTGTTTATCTGAGATGATTTGGTAAAGAAACAGTTCAATAGCCTGAAGGTTTATAAACCCTGAAACTGTCCCATTTGGGCAGAGCTCACATGGGCAGAGGCTGTATGCTGCTGCTGCTCTGTGTTTCTCCCTACAGCTACAGTGATAGACTACTTTTGTTCTGACTTGATCTAAATCATATTCTGGTTACTTCTACAACAGACATAACAGAACAGGATGTTTTCTATACTTCTTCAGGAAAATTAAAAATTCCAAGTACAATAAAACTAATAATAGAAAGAAAAGTAGATTTGTAGAAATATATTAGTAAAACTACAAAATTTTTGAAATTAGAGAAAAATGCACCCTGAAACTTGTATTTACAACTGTATTTGTCTTTTACATATTTTCTTTTGTTGTAGCTTGACTTGTTGATCCATTTTTTTTTTCCTTTGGATGGTTAAGGATATCCATTTTAAGATTTTATATTAGTCATATCTTAACACTTTGAACATTAATGTCTTCTTCGTACATCACCAATCAAATAAAGAGGAGTATCAGTTTGCATCTACATTATTTCCAAACAGTTTCTTCCTTTTTAAACTGCAAAATTTACTGAAATGTCATCAGTTTCTTGAGAGATCATTCACATCCTTTGCAAAAGTATAATCTGCGACAATCTGTGAAGGAATTATAATAAGTCCCAATACAACAGACATGTAGCTTAGTTTTTAGTCTATTTTCTTTTTTATTCATCAGTTAAGAAAACTTCATGGGATTCCACAAAAGGTAAGGTTTTTCTGTAGACTACTTTAATTATCATGCTGCTATTAATAAGCTCTCCCTGCCAAATGCTTGGATAGAGTTGCTAGTGCAGCATGCAAATCATAGCCTCTGTGCACCTTCCTGCCCAAAAGCTAAAATTCTGACAAAAGGCTCATTACATGGCCCCTTGTTTTCTGCAAGCTGAGTAATGATTTATTTTCCTGCAGCCCACCATTCTGGTTATTACCATACAGTATCTTTAACACCTTTCTGAAGGGCACAGACCTCATCACCCAGTGAGGAAGGATATGAAATAAAACAGTTGATTGGGAATTGGAAGGTCTATGGACACATCAGTCTCATGGTATATCAACCCTACCAGGACCCTATTCAACATAGACAGGTTGTCTGCCTGTGTACATAGCACATGGATAAATGAACTGAGGTGGGTGCTGGCTCAGTAATCTGCTTAGTGCTCCGCAACACAACAAATATTCTCCCAGAATCATCTGACTGGACACCAAAGCAGACCTCTAACTTATCCGCTTACCCTTGTATTGGTCTTTTTTGTTTTTGGTGGTGGTGGTGGTTTTTGTTTGTTTGTTTGTCTGTTTGTTTTTCTATATAGACTATGTTTGAGAGACTCAGTTTACACAATGTAATCTAATTTCCTTATCAGAAAGCTGTTAAGACAGAATGAATCATCAAAGCAATGCAAAACTGACTGTATGGTGGAAAGAAAAGTCATACATATAATTGACAGACATAGCTATATCATCCCAAAACACACAGCTTAGATTCCATCATCTTTATGGACCAAAGCACTTATCCTGAAAAATGCAGTTGCTATATCATCATAGTAGTCATCACTGACACGTTCCCTACTGTTAACAGTGACATTTGAAACCTTGATCAGGTAACTACCTGCTTGACGATGCTTATGCAGAGCAAGTGCAAAGAAGAATATCTTCAATCTCAGTAACATCTTACTCCTTCTTTGCAGGTGTTCAGATGACCACAGAACATAAAAGGCAGCAATAAAAGCAAGCAAACAAGCAAAAGGTTTTTTTTTTTTTTTTTTTTTTTTTTTTTTTTTTTTTTTTTCTGTGACTGCTGAATAATAGTCTAGATAAACAAGATGATTGTCCCTTTACAGAGTATGGTAGATTCTACACATGCTGATTTTCTGAGCCTGGAAACATCTAATATATTTATCAAATGTATATATAATGAAAATTAGCTGAAAAACCTTGTGTTCACACGATCAAAAAAAATAAGTAGGTGTTTCAGGCAAAGGGAAATTTTATACACTCTACCATGGACAGATTGATGTAACACATTCTTTTTAATTAATTAATTCCACATGCCCACATCTCCCAGAACAATTTTATCAAGGTAAAAGATTTCTAAATATTATTTACTAAAAAAAAAAAAAAAAAGTGTTTGCTTCCTTCTGTAATATTTTTCCATTATAAATAATATCTTTTTGGTAAACACAGTCTGCACCATGAATTTTCTCCTGCTGCGTCTTCCTGAAACACTGACCATTATTCACACAAAAATACAATTTTCATCAGGGATTTTTTAGTAGCTGTAACATGGTGGAAGTATTCATGAAACTAAGGCTGTCATTAAAGTATGTCTGCAGGATTGCACACTGCATTATGCAGTCAAGAACTATTGTATTAATGTACTTTAAGATATGACAACATTAGTCTAGCAAGGAATGTTAACATTTAGCATTAAGGATGGTACACTGATTTTTATAAAAGATGGACTGTGATATTTATTATCAGTTCTGCCTTGGTTCAGCTTCAGATCATAGCTTTCAACATTTGCATTCTTTTCCAAGTTGTGCTGTATCAGAAATCTGTAAGTTTCATTATATTACACATATCTCCTTAAGAAGGATTTTCTTCCAAGAGTCATCATTTCTCCTCCACAGTTTTCTGACTTCCTTTTCTGACTTCAGCTTTGCTAACTACAGGAACAGGTTTCAAATAATTTACATTGAAAAAAAAATCATCAAGGTTTTCGTGATACACAGTTAGCCATTTTCAAGAAGCAGCTAAGAAGGTAGTAAAAGAAGATTAAATGAGTGTAAAATATCATCACATCCAAAAAATGTATACCTAACCCTCTCATTTTAAAACATATGCATACATAGACATGCATACAAACAGGACATGCTGAAATACATGAAATAGATATTGTGAGGGACTCAATTTACTACACCTGTGTTCAAAGGTCCCTTTGAATCCACCTAAAATTTCCTGCGGGCTGATCTTAAACACGTTATATACTGTACTAAAACTGTACTCAATTCCTAGTGACCTGAGTGAAAGACTGTGAAATCAGTACAGGTTTTTGTTTTGATTAAGAAACCTTGAAAAAAGCCGAAACCTTACAAGTTGCAGATTAACATAGACCCCACAGCAATGTGATACTTCATGAGAGCTTCATAATAAATTTGCACTTAGTTTCAGTCTCAGGGTAATTCAAACTAATTTTCTTAGTATTGCTAGAGCTTTTTTATGCCTCTCTTGGTCATGCTTTAAGAATTATGCATTCTAAATTCTGCTTTTAATACCAAAAAACACATAATATCAAGAAATACTAAAAAAAGCTTAACTTTTTTTTTTTCCTTAGTTCTTCTAGGAAGACATAAAGTACTATATGCAACCAAATTTAGACCCTCCTGAAGAGATAAATTATACACGATTTGTGGTTACTAGAAATATATTTTCTGTAAAAAAGTCAAATGTAAAAAAAAAAAAAAAAATTCAAAAGTCAAATGTAAAAAGTCTACTTGAACACATAAGACTTAAAAATAGAGCTGGGAGGGATACAACCAGGACAACTGGCCCAAACTGGCCAAAGGGATATCCTATACATTATGGTGTCACGCTCAGCAGTAGAAGCTGAGGAAAAGAAGGAGGAAGGGTGTGTATGGACAAGTAGAGTAATGTCATTTGTCTTCCCAAGGAACCATTATTCCTGATAAACTCTGCTTTCCTGAAAGTGGCTGAACACTTTCCAGCCAATGGGAAATAGTGAATAAATTCCTTAGTTTGCTTTGCTTGATGTGCTGCTTTTGCTTTACCAAAATTGACCACCAGTATGTGCTGGTTTTAGCTAGCAAGAAATAGTCATCTACTTTGAGAATTCAAAAATTCAGTTTCAGATATGGACTAGATGATCTCCAAAAATTCCTTTCAGCCCACAGTATTCTTTGATTCCATGATATCTTTGTTTCTTCTCTTACAAGAACTTAATTTCCAGAGTTTGTCAACACTGGTAAGTCAGTAGAGTTTCTTGATGCTTACAGGTTTTTCTCTTGCTAATCTTAGATTCAATAGCAGTGAGTCTGCATGCATGATTTCCTCTTCTAGCCTGGAGGACACTGCTTTTCCAGGGTTTTCAAACCTTTCTTAAATTACCCATTGAATTTGTGTAAAATGCTGCTAGAAACTGAGGATCTATATGAATGTAAATACATACCTGCTTGTTTATATATAAAACACGGATGTGGGAGTAGTCACTAATTTTAAAATGACCGCAATAACTGTCATGCAGATCAACATAGTGTTTTGCAGAAAGATATTAATTTAACACTGCACTACACTTATACAAACATTAAAGATGTCAAAAACAATGAGGTTATTCTTTGAACAGCAATTTCCAAATGAAGTCCACAAACAAAACAAGGCAAGGTGCTCATAGGCTGATAACAGGAAACTTCTGTTTTTCCAAAGCTCAATAATGAATCTGGATAAGGATAAGGTTGAACAGTCATTCTCATTTCTCCTTATCAATCCATGTGAATTCTTAACTAGTTATTACGTTTCAAGCAATAGAACATTCACGCTTTTCTCAACCCAGGCCTGACACTTGATAGAATTTTTCATATGTCTCATAATTAATCATAATGAAGAAGAATATTTACTGTTCATCCTAAAATTCTATTGCTCATGTCCTATATGTGCAATATGACAAATAAGTAGTTGCTTTAAACTGGAATTGAAATAAAACAGTAAAAGAAATTGTTTAGCTCAGGAAGCAAAAGAGATAATTTTAAACAGTGATTTTTTTGAGATAATATTTCATAATTGATGGTTTCTTAACTGTGTATATTTTACTTTGTTTCCTTTTTATTTATTTATTTATTTTTAAACATTGAAAGAAAATACAACTTTTCCAGGTACTTCTCCCCTCCCCACCCACCCACCCAAATTCAAGGCTAACCCTAAAAAATCCTAGTCCTCTTATTAACAGTTTAATATTTCAACTTGTATCAAAGTAACAGAATGGATTGTTTCTTTTTGAGCAATGTATATATTTATATATATATATTTAATTATTATTATTTCTGTCATTTTATCCACTATTCCATGAGAAATACAAGACAAAACAAAACAAAATAACAAAAACAAAACAAAACAAATAAGAACACAGCCTGTTTCCTCTGAGAACATAATATGACCTGTAAAAACATAAAAGCTTCTGTGTATTATTTTAGTAAGTTCTAATCACAATGTAATAATAATAATAATAATAGTAATAATAGTAATAGTATACAAAACAGAGTAGTTGGTGTGGTAATGAGGATGGCTCTATTGACTCATTTCATGAGTATAGGGAACATAAGCCATGTCCAAAACCAAGTGCAAATCAAAATAACTGCTTCATTTCACAGTCTGTCCATCTGAATATCTATTTATTCATAATAAGCTCATGTTCTTATCACATATCTAGCTATCATGTAGATAGCTGATAGGAAAAATACCATCAAAGTGAAACTTCAAAGGATATGTTTCTGAAAGCTTTTGCAGAAAAATATTTATTTGCATGCGTACCAAACTTACAGCAGGTTGGAATCTACGAGTTCAGCTGCAATTTCCACACTAAAAGAGGGAAAATCATGGAAGTCCTCCCACATCAACTGTTTACACTTTTTTATATGTAGGCTCAAAACAATATGTCTCAAACAGGATCACACAAACCAGGAGGGAACTTGGAACTGGTTGTTGGGAAGGACAACATTGTTCTCTCTAATAAGTAAGCAGTGGCAAAACCAACTTTAGGATGTTTGTCATTCAAAATGGATGGAACATATATATATATTTTCTTATAGAAAATGGTTGTTAATCAAAGCTACACAGAATTAAAAACTTTAAAGTGCCTGTAAAAATTTATTGTATTTCTTTGGAGCCAAATGTGGTCCATGCTGTCTTATAATTATTAGTGAAGTAAAAATAAGTCAGAGTGAAAGTCAGAGTAAAGCTCTCATTAATTAAAATGAAAAGAAATATATCATTCCTAGTTCTTTTTTCCTCTAAAAAGAATTATATATTAAAAATATAATTTAATATTTATTTTAACAATATCTCTTCCAAACCAAAAAGATGTTTAGATCCAAAAAGCTCACGTTTAAGAAATGTTGGTCCTTATAGGTAAATAAGCCATATAAAGATGTAACTGGTGTTTATTACTTTATTTCTTACATAATCCTTGTTAGTTAGTAGGAAGGAATTTACAGTTTTACATCTGCGATCCCAAATTACAACAACCTGCTTTTTTTTTTTTTTTTCCCAGCCATCTATGGTATATTTAACAATCGTTCTGTCATCCCCAAACTTCCTTAAGTTAGGCAAATTCAGTGTTTAATTTTCAGTGTTTCCTCTGGATCCCCTGAAACTATTTAGCATCCTTCTTAAACTGTAGTGCCCAAAATTTCACACAGCAGACACCACAACAGTGGTAAAAGGCAAAAGAATATATGAGTGTGTCTTAGAAGCTGTACTCATCCCTAAAATCCCTAATGAGACTGGCTGCTCTGCAGCAATATATAACCTCTGTCTCAGGCTGAGATTGTGTTGTGTTTAAATCCCTCAGATGTCTTCAGTAAAACTACTATTAACAACAGTTTTTCCCAACTTACTTCTGAGTGTTCACTTAAGTAACCAACACTTCTTAATTTTTATAAAAACCTGAGCCTGAAACATTGCTTGGACTTGTAAACTCCTCCAATACAGCTTCATCTGTGAATTTAATAAACAGTCTGCATTCCATCTTTCAGAGTACTAATGAAAAATATTGAATATCAGTACTCACTACACTTCCATTTTGATTATGAACCACTGATAATTAATCTCTGCAAACAGGTTTTCTAGTCAGTGTTATACATAATGTATTCTGCACTGGGCTTTCCAAGGTCATCTGTCAGAATGTAAAGTTTGAAACTGATGAAATCCTGACACAAGTCAAGATATGACATCTACTGCTTTTCTCCTATCTACAGAGCATGTTACCTTGTCACAGAAAGAAATCAGACTCATCTCAGATAACACGTTCCTTGCAGCACCATGTTACCTGTCACTCTCTTTTCCCACCCTTCTTGGATGCATTTGAAGTTTTTTTGTTTGTTTGTTTGTTTTTGTTTTTTTTTTTTTTTTTTTTTGTAGGTGTTAAAAAATAACTAAAGTTCCAGTATAATTCTGTGAACTAGAATTAAGAAGACAGGTCTACAGTTTTCCAGTTCCTCTTTTTTTTTTTTTTTTTTTTTTTTTTTTTTTTTTTTTTTTTTTCAGAGATGCCTTTATCTTTCACTGTTTTGTTGATTTTTATTATTTTAACCATGACTCTTAAGAAGGGCTGCTGAAGTTTTGGAACTATGTACATAGACATTTGTATGTACATTTTTCTGTGTATGAGTATTGACAACTCAATTTCTTTTTTAATTAATTCCCATTAATGCCCATCTCTTATTCCACATTTTTAAAAACATTTCTATACCATATCCTCATGTTCACATATGCTTCCCCTTTTCTTCAGATACAGGTTTGTCTGTGATAAAAAAGAAATGTACTGATTGTAGTTTTCTTCTTCCTCTCAACAAATTCATAGCATACCACTACTAGGCTGTACCTCCTTCACATCACTGACAGCTTTTACTGCTGCTGGATCATTGTGTTCCACAGGGAGATAGATATGATTCCCATTGTTCAGTAATAATATGCAAAGTATGTCAACTGAAAAAAAAAATACTTACACCCAAGGATAAATCTTTTATTTACTTGTTTATTTTCCTATGTAAGGTCTATTTTAAAATGTTGAAAAGAGGATTTTGAAGTAATGTCCTGAGTGACTCCAATCATTCACTTCCCAGTAGAAGAAACTTTATTTTATTTTATTTTATTTTATTTTATTTTATTTTATTTTATTTTATTTTTATTTTATTTTATTTTTCCAACTGTTGCTGCGGAATTTGTAAAAGATCTTTGCAGGTTTTCTGTACTGCTTCTATGAAATCGTGCATTTGTCTCCATTCATCCTCACCAGCACAGCATAGAATGAATGACCTGTTTTGCCTGTCTTGTCAAAACATGAAACAGTCTAAAATGTGAAAAATGTACTCTTTCACATAAGGAATACTTACAGAAAACATTTGTCATGATTCAGATTTAATATCTTGTCTAGTCTGAGAAGGTACTGTAATTAAATGTTCATTAATGACAATGATTTCTAATTGATGGTATGAGCATAACAGAGCATACTACTGTTACAGTTGATAGACAATTGTTAACTGTCAGAAGATACCATTCCTTTCAATGAAATAACCTTTCCAATATTAAAGCTGAAGTTACATGAATGAAAACCAGTTTCCAAATATTAATGAAACAACTGAATTTTTATAGCCTTAGTACTGGGGCATATAATTGTAAAATTACCCAAAACAAACAAACAACACCAGAAGCTAAACGTGTTATGCAAATTTGTTGTCATATACAAACATACATACATATATATACACATATATATACATATATATACATATATATACTTATATATAAGGCAGGATGAGGAGCAAAGCTATTTAAGCCGAAAGATTATGGCATCACAGGAAGAGAAGGCCCTTACAGGTTTTGTTTCTCAATAACAGTGAAATAGAAAAGTTCTCTACATGGCGGTTACAATGGAAAAACAAACAATCCAAGCAGGTTTGCTGACTTAGGTGAATGTGATAAACTCTTGAAAGTGCAAGTAGCATGTTGCTGTCTGTATATGCAGGATACTCCTTCATTAAAATTCTTGAAAAGAAACTTTGTAAGCAAACAGTAACCATCTTACATCCTCAGACAAAGATACACAACTCTTCAAACTAACCAAAACAGGGATCATATAATTACTTTGTGTTAATGAAGGCCATCTGGCCTTGTGGTGCAGGAGCTAAAGTAAACCCAGAGGGCAAAGGAAGTGAAGTAGGCTGGAAGGACATATTTACTTTCATGTTTTGCTTCATTTTGAAGAGAGTGATGCATCCCTTACAGTTCATGTGTTTGGCCTGTGAGAAGGATATGTAGCAGTATGAAAAGAAATGTTGCTTCACACTCCAGAACAGAAGGATTAATTCAGCAGGAATTCATCTTGTAAGGATTCAGTTGAGTGTCTGTGCTCTCATAAATAACGAGTTAAGCCCAAGAAAAATGGTTAGAGGTTGTTACAAATGTTGTTACAGCTTTTAACCTTGTGACCAGATACGAATAATGGACCTCAAAGGAACACATCCACGTGGTAAGTGTTCCTCTCCACCAACTCTATATGGTGTAGGCCTGTTCTCTGATGGGACTTTAATGCTCTGCCTCCTCAAGGTACTCTCCAAATCCATCCTTTTCTGGAGAGAAACAAATAGTCATAAGAACACTGCCCAGTTTTACATTCTAAGATACCTACCTATCAAGTTATTGTGTGTTGAAGAGCTTGTGGACCAAAAACCGTCCTACAAATGAGCTGCACATCTGCTTTCATAGACTTTGTTTATAAAGAATTATGAACTATAATTACATGGGAATTCAAAAAAAGATGTGCTAATGATATTTCACTGATATATTAACATCTACACAAAAACTTATACAGGTAGTTAACAACAAAAATGTTGCTTGTGAACTTCTGAGTCATATATATTCAACATTCATTGTAGAATGAATATAGTTGTATAGTTTTAGTAGAAAGGTAGGTAGGAAAAATATGAAAATAATTGCAAAGGATATTTTCCTTGGTTCCCTTTTTCTTCTTCTTCTTCTTCTTCTTCTTCTTCTTCTTCTTCTTCTTCTTCTTCTTCTTCTTCTTCTTCTTCTTCTTCTTCTTCTTTCTCTTCTTCTTCTTCTTCTTCTTCTTCTTCTTCTTTTTTTCCTTCTCTCTTTCCATCCACTTGTACATAGACACATTTTTGACCCTACTTAATTAAGCAAGACAGTCAATACAGCTTATACAGCCAAACATTAATAAAACATTAATAAAATAACAGTAACTGGCTTGTCTTATGTGTGGTAACAAGAAAGAAATCTAATAAAAAACACAAACATTGCCACAATTTGTAAAAAGGAATATTAATAAATAAATAAATAAATAAATAGACCAAACAGATTAACCTGTAAAACAAATCACAGATGTCCTCATTCAATGTTGTTTGATCAAAGCAGCTGACTAACAATGCTCAAAGTGAGACCAGAATTGCATCCTCACTACTGCCTTACTGTGAGAAAGGCTACTTCAGCAAAGCATTGTTCAGTATTTCTTCCCAGCCAAACTTTTTAAGCAAAAGAGAACAATGTCTGAGAACAGATTAAGAGTTCACAAAAGCATATCATTTACATTCAGGAATGTTTCTGATCTTGCACCTCTTATTCTACTTTCCCTTTAGGGCTTTAGTTCAGGAGGGGGACCCATAGCGAGATTAAAACATGTTGTACCCCAGGGGGCAAATTGATACAGATATATCACAGAAATCTGCTCTTAGCTGAAGTAGCTGTTCCTATCTATCACTCAGAGATAAGTGAAATACAGATAAATACATAATAAAAAAAGTACTTTAGATCCCAGTGTGATAATTCAAAATGCCATACTCATGTATCTCCCTATAATGCCAGGAATTATACAAGCTTTAACCTTTATGCAGTTGTCATATTAAATGTAACATCTACTTAATGCTGCTGTGCCAGTAAGAATTAATATTGTATTTGCCTCTTTTGTTGATATACTGATTAAAGCTGGGTATAATTTGGATAGCACATTAGTATGGAGTTATCTTGCAAAGGAAATGATCAATTTCACAACCTGGAAAATCATCAAGATACCACAAAAGAAGCACATATTTCTGTCTGAATGAAGAAGATGATTCTAAAAAGTAGCTCATACATATAAGCATGCTTCCTGTGGACAATGACACAGACTTTGTGATTTCCTGTCCTGCTTTCCTAGGCCCCCTTTAGGTACTGAAAGACCACTACAAGGTTTCCCCAGAATCTTCTCTTCTCCAGGCTGAACAACCCAAGCTCCTCGACCTGTCTTCATAGGAGAGGTGCTCCAGCCCTTTGATCATCTTCATCAGCATACTAAGGGAGTGAGGATTGAACTTTACCTGGGGAAGCTACAAGCCTGATCTTGGAGTGTCCCCTCATGGCTGAAGACAAGGCATTGGACAAGAGAGATCTTTGTTAATGACAGACAGTGGGATCAAGTGCAGCATCAGCAAGTTTGTGAATGACAACAAGACAAGTGGTGCAGTTGATAACACTAGAAGAATAGAATGCCATCCAGAGATATATGGACAGACTTGAGAGGTGGGCCCATATGAACCTTGTGAAGTTCAGCAAGGCCAAGTGCAAGGTGCTGCACCTGGCTCAGGGTAATCCCAAACACCCATACTGAATGGATGATGAATGGATTGAGAGTAGCCTTGCAGAAAAGAACCTGGGGGCACTGGTGGATGAAAAATTGAACACAAGTCAGCAGTGTGCACTTTCAGCCTAGAAAGCCAATAATGTTCTGGGCTTCATCAAAAGAAGTGTGGCCAGAAGCCTCAGGTAAGTGACTCTCTCCCTGTACTCTGCTGTCATTATACCTTCATTTGGAGTACTGTGTTCAGCTCTGGGGCCCCCAGCACAAGAAAGATATGGACCTGTTAAACCAGGTCCAGAGGAGGGCCACAAAAATGATTAGAGGGCTTTAAAACCTTTGCAATGAAGAGATGCTGGGAAATCTGGGGTTGTTTAGCCTGAAAAAGAGACAGCAACAGGGCTGTGGCCTTTCGATATATAAAGGGGGCTTATAAGAAAGATGGAGAAAGACTTTTTGAGGAGGGCCTGTAATGACTGGACAAGGGGCAACAGTTTTTAACTGAAAGAAGATAGATAGTCGGATATAAGTAAGTATTTATTTTTTTTGTTTATATATTTTGTGGTGAGGTGCTGGAACAAGTTGCTCAGAGGATTTGAGGATGTCCTATCACTGGAAATGTTCAACACTGAATTAGAAGTGGCTTTGAGCAACTCGATCAAGTGGAAGGTGTTCCTGCCCATGGCAGGGGGGTTGCAACTAGATGATTTTACAGGCTCACTTCCAGCTCAAAACAGTCTATCATTCTAAGTGTGTAAGAAACAACTCTAAGCAAAACAATGAGCTCAGACCTGCTGACATTATTTCAAAATAATGTTACGTCTGTGATATCTGTACCTGTTAAAGCTATTAACCCTAAACCTGTTAGCTATTTCTGAGTTATTTCCAGTATTCTGCTATAAAAAATACCAATTATTATCCTTCCTTCTTTCCTTCCATAAGAGAAACAGGAATCATGGAAGAGGCAGGTAGGCTTATTTTATTTTATTTTATTATTTATTTTATTTTATTTTATTTTATTTATTTTATTTTCCCCAGACAATTCTGAAAATATAGAGCCTCTTCTGTGCAAAGAACTTCAAGAATTCACTCAAAGACAAAGAATCAGCATAAGAAAATCCTCTAATATTAGCAGTGGTCTATGGACTGCAGTATTGGAAATGCAGCCCTGTGGTCTTCTGCGTTGTAGGCCTAACACAAAGAGACTTTGATACAGTATTTCAGACGTCTAGTTGCAGGTAGACTCCAGAAACAAAGGGGAAAACTAACCCATATATGTACAGATAAAATTTTATATGTACAAAACTTGAACTTACACTGTGATATACAAATGCAAGAGAGATTATTTGTGTGCTTTCTCTTCTTGCATGATAGATAAAGCAGTGCATTGGAAGTACCTGTCTTGGTAAAAAAATTTTTGGAGCACTGTCAGTCTTCTCCACTGCAACTCTCTAACTGTACTATAACACACAGCACAATCTCTGACTGATCATGCTAGATTCCAAGACAAAGTACACACAAAAATTTCATGAGATGTGAGATGAAGATTTTTTTTTTTTTTGTGGCATTCATGCAAAAAATTCACAGGAGATGTGAGATGGTTTTTTTATTTTTATTTTTATTTTATTTTTTGTGGCATTATCTGTCAGAAATCTCTTTCTATTGTGGAAAATAAAAGTATTTCTATGAGATTAGCTTTGCTGTTAAACATCATCCTTCTCTTATATTTGTCTTCCTGCAAATATTAAATTTCATGAGAGTATTTCTGTGATCTTAATTAGAAAGACATGAGAAGCAGGGTCAACTTCAGTTCGGGAAGGACAGCATCCCATGGGAGGGATCCCACGTGGAGCAGGGGTAGAGAGCGACCATGAAGGAGCAGCGGATACGAAGTGTCAGGGACTGACCACAGCCCCCATTCCCTGTTCCCCTTCACCACTCAGGGGGAGGAGGTAGTAGAGGGTGGATGGGGTTGAGAAGGTGTTTTTAGTTTTAGTTTCTCACTGCTCTAGCTTGTTAGTAATAGGTAATAAATTCTATAAATCTCCCTATGTTGAGTCTGTTTTGCCCATGACGATAAATGTTGAGTGATCTTCCTGTCCTTACCTCAACCCTTGAGCCCTTTCCGTCATATTTTCTCCCCCTTTTCCTTTGAGGAGTGGGAGTGAGAGAACAGCTGTGGTGGAGTTTATCTGCCCAGCAGGTTATAACCACCACACTTTCTCATCCATCTTTAAGATATATCATACTTTATTTATTCAAAATCTAAATATAACTAAAGATCATGGTGCTAAAATCTCATAAGCTCCTTTGTCTTTACAGGTACATGAATGAAAATATCATATCTGTTTATATGTTGGTATGGGTATGCAAAAAAAGGGAAAAGTGGTAAAGAGAATCATGGTGTCCCGTGATTTAACAAAATACACATAACAACATGAATACACTTGTTTCCCCTAACAGTAATCCAAATACAAACCAATGTATTTGGTCCTGAATTAGGATTATATGATGGTATTGAAGAACAATGGAGACTGAAATTTCATTTTTAGTTTTTAACTGTACCTGTATGTTTTGTGTCAAAATTCATTTTCAGAGATGTATAGGCATATACTGTCTTAGAGATAAAGCCATGTACAGATTCCTATGTTTCAGAAAAAAAAGTTATTGAAAAATCTAGGCCTATATTCTCTCTAATATCATAAACAAGAGAAGGAGGGGATAGCTGATATGACAGAAATGATGCAAAGACCCAAACTAATAACCAGAGAGACCTAGCACTTACTTTTTTTAGGCTTTCATCTTTGTTATTTTTAGTGCTTGTACACACTTGCTGAGGGGTTCAAATCTTATCTACCATCCCAGAGAATGATTCTACAGAAATTTCTTTAATACGTTTATTTCCCAAAGCAAGATGTATCTCTAGATTTTCCTTCTTAAAACTTCAGTAAAAATGTACTGATGTCAATAGGATAAGACCTTACCTAACCCAACTTCAGGCTGTCTAGTTTTAGGATTTCAGGGCAGAATGGATGATTCAAATTTGGGTTATAACCACAGTGAGTGAAACTCCCTGGAGGTTTGTAGGTGTAAAACAGCAGAAACAGAAGTCCCAACAGTTTCTAATCACAATGGGTCACAAGTACATTAATAATTTGTCTCTTTTACCTTCTCTACTGACAGACACCCTTCATTTTCTCTTCATTTTTTAAGTATCAGGAAATACTCACTTGTACTGTTCATCACAGATTCTGTCCTTCAGTCCAACACCAATAAAATCATTCAGTGCTGAACTTCAGCCTAACTGGCCATTTTTAACAAAATTCAAGTTTTTTTTTTTTTTTTTTTTTTTTTTTTTTTTTTTTTTTTTTAAAGAATTATTACAGGCATTTTCACCGTAGTACAATGGTTATATCAGAAAGAGTTATCAATTTATTGTCAACATATCCAATCCCCTGTTGATGGTCTCCGTAAACACTTTCGTCCCTTTCTAACATGCCCAACCCGGAAATAATGTTCAATCCACATCATCCTCAAGGCACTTTTGACCTGAGCAGTGTGCTCAGGTGGCCAAGAAGGCCAACAGCATCCTGGCTTGCATAAGAAGCAGTGTGGCCAGCAGGGCTAGGGAGGTGATTGTCCTGCTGTACTCGGCTCTGGTGAGGTCTCGCCTCGAGTACTGTGTTCAGTTTTGGGCCCCTCGCTACAAGAAGGACATGGAGGTGCTCAAGAGAGTCCAGAGAAGGGCAATGAAGCTGGTGAGGGGTCTGGAGAACAAGTCTTACGAGGAGCAGCTGAGGGAGCTGGGATTGTTCAGCCTGGAGAAGAGGAGGCTCAGGGGAGACCTCATCGCTCTCTACAGGTACCTTAAAGGAGGCTGTAGAGAGGTGGGGGTTGGTCTATTCTCCCACGTGCCTGGTGACAGGACGAGGGGGAATGGGCTCAAGTTGCACCAGGGGAGGTTTAGGTTGGATATTAGGAAGAACTTCTTTACTGAAAGGGTTGTTAGGCATTGGAATGGGCTGCCCAGGGAAGTGGTTGAGTCGCCACCCCTGGAGGTCTTTAAAAGCTGTTTAGACGTAGAGCTCAGTGATATGGTTTAGTGGAGGACTTGTTAGTGTTAGGTCAGAGGTTGGACTAGGTGATCTTGGAGGTCTCTTCCAACCTAGATGATTCTGGGATTCTGTAAACTTCTGTGATTCTATAAATCTAAGACGTGTCTGTTTTCTCATGTTAACTTTCATAGCACTATATGATAATAAACCAGAAATCATTAGGAAAAAAATAAATCAAGAACATGAATTTTTCAGTGAATCAGGTGGAGTAGTCAGGTATGACTATTTAAAGATGTCTGTAAGTAATTTTCTGAGGCCAAGGATGAGAAAAGAAATATCTTTGCTAAACAAGACAAGCTGGATGAATTTATGTTTTTGATAGTTGTGTAAGACTGCCAACAGAACTTGCTCTTGTCATTTTGTCATAGAACTTGCTCTTGTCATCTTGTCATAGCTCTTGTCATTTGTCATTCAGTGATACTGTCTCAAAATGAAAAGATGTATAGGAAGAAAAAAGCATCAATGACCTTTAACCCCCTAGTCCAATAGCAGTGGATTTTTAAACATTTATCCTTCCTGGTTAAGCCCAATGATTTGTAAAGCAGAGAGTTCAAGGCAAGAGTGTGTTACAGGCAAACACAGTCGTGTTACAGCATAGCAGAGATACCTCATTGTCATGCACAACCTTATTAGATGATTAGACTTAGCAAAAGGCGTCCAAGGTGCAGGCACAAAAATGCCAGCTCTGTGTGAAATTGTTTTTCTTGGAACACGAGGTTTTCTAAGTATGGAAATGGTGACACTGAAAACCCACAGATAGTTGTGGAGGAAATTTTTTCAATGGCAAAATACAAGATGTGTTCTTTACCTACAGTGCCTTTCTTTGGTAATATTGTAATTTAAATCTATTTTTAGTCTGATGACTAAATTAGAACTCCCCAACTATAATTAGGAAAACTTAGAATAATGAAGAAGCTAGACCCTGTAATTTTTCCTCAGATAGACTGTCTTTCTGAAAGAGTGCAAAGAGAAAACATGTCCCATTGCAAAGTACCAGTGAACAATCACCACTTACTTTTAAATGGCCGTGAGAAAGGCTGGTTGGACTTACCCAGCACTTTTTAGAAGCTGTAGACTTCAGTCATCCTGAGCCTGGGTGAAAAATACAAGGGGAGAAAATGATGAACATGGATGGATTACAATGTTTGCTATGCACTCTAACTGGAGATGATTTCCACTACAGAAAAGAGCATGGTTTTAGACCAAAGAATTAAATCATTTTATACACTCAACTATTTGAAGGGTTTGCTTTGGAAATATTGCTATTTGTACTTTGGGCACTCCTATTGTATTCTTAAGTGTAGGCTTCCTGCTGAGGCTGTGTATCCTGCTACACTCTCTCAGGGAGTGCTCCGCTGTTATTTTGAAGAAGATATGACACAGCAGCATTTCTAGATTCAAAACAGTTAAATGTGAAGTATTTTACACTGTAAGTGACTAGTTTGGAAAACAAAAAGCATCAGTGTATGTTCAAATGCAAAGATTTTTCACAAAGATAACAATAATCTACATCTTTGAGTTATCACAAGGGCATTCTTATTGAAAGTTTTTCATCCGGCCCTGGAGGCATGCCAGAGATAACAAGATAATGGGTTGCTGAACAGTGATAGAAATGCGTCAAAGGGGGCAGGCATTGATCTATTCTCTCTGGTGATCAGTGATAGGGCCTGAGGAAATGGAATGAAGCTGCATAAGGGGAGGTTCAGGCTGGATATTAGGAAAAATTCTTCACTGACAGTGTGGTCAGGCACTAGAACAGGCTCCCCAGGGAAGTGGTCACAGCACTGAGGCGGATGGAGTTCAAGAAGTGTTTGGACAATGATCTCAGACATGTGGTTTAATTTTTAGGTAGTGCTGTGTGGAGCCAAGATTTGGAGGCAATAATCCTTGTGGCTCTCTTCCAGTTTAGGATATTGTATGAAATCCAGGTGTGGGTTTGAGGATGGGCCCAAACAATATCAGAGATAATTTTCCAGGGCATATGTGTGCATTGCCTTGCAATAAAGCAGATGAAATATGCAGTTTGCTATAAAAACAGTTTTGACTTTGTAGCTCCAAGTTGACAACAGCTCCAGGAAGTGAGATGTATACAGGAGAACATATCAAGCAATGAATGAGGAGCAATGAGGAGAAAGCAGTGGTGGAGAAGAGGAGATGTTAAAGTCAGGAGGAAGGTCAAGTAGGTTCTTATTGCTAAAAAACACATAAGCAATGGTGTACTTAGCTGTTTTGACGCTGATAGAAAACAAAACAAAACCACTATAAAAAATATGAAAATTAGCAATAAGAAATGATTACATCTTTGCTTTCAGATGTTTGGTAGTAAGAGAGACTAATCAAAAAGGAGTAGTTAACATATAAATACTGTAAACACAGGTTAAGGACACACGTACACACAAACATCACAGAGATCTATGTAAAAGAATTCCTTATCAATTTGGCACTACTTCTTTGAGAATCAGTGTTGGAAGAGTTATCAAAAAACATTACTCAGTGATTGAAGAAATCCCTATAAAGCTGGAGTAAACACATTTCAAATGTTTTCAGCAATGCATAAGAAAAACCCAGACTGATTCCTGATTTGAAAATGAGCTTAAGTTTCTCTTTCCCTTTAAAAACAAGTTTCTCATTCTGAACATGAATGATTTCATGTGTTTCTAATGTTTGTTTCTATTTTAAAGTCAAAGACACACCAAAATACTTGTCATGATCAACATCACTGTTTGACTTTACTACAATTAAAAATAATCTTAAAGATATTTTTCTCAATCAGCAAGTACAGCATGTAGAACAATGTTTTTAAATCTTCATAATTAAACCATTTTATTATCAGCTAAATATTGCTTTAAATCAAAGAGAATAGTAACACTTGTACATGCATTAACATACTAACATCAAGACATTTTGTTCAACTTAAGAAAGAATCTCTGAATAAATATTTTGTCTACCATAGTTAATTTTACTATTACTAACTATAAAAACAGAGGATGCTATCATACATACTAGTATGACAGAGTTAAAGCTTTTTCTTGATAAAATTTTCTTAGCAGTCACAAAGTAATCCAATCCTTTACTTTAATAGTTCATGATTATTTAAAGGGAATAAGCATACTACAAAAATGCCTATTAACACATTGCAGGTTTATACAAAATAAGATTCTGAGAAATCCTAGCAAAACCTCCAACCTTTTGATGGAACTTTCAAATGACACATAAGGTCATAAAGGAAGCCTCTGAAATACTTTTGAAAGGATTACAGTCTTTGTGTTCAGATGTAAGCTGTAGACATTAAATACTTTCTTGTATATCGGATTTCAGATATGGGTTACTTAGTCATGGAACATCTTGATGTTTTTCACAACAGGTAAAGTGAATGTCCCTCCACATCAAACTCTTAATTTTATATTACTAAGTTACTTTTTCAAGCTTAGGTCTGAATCTTAAAGAATAATATCGAGCTGATCCCTGTTTTTTTGTTGGTTTGTTTGTTTGTTTTCCACAGCACTGCAGGTGGACAGGTAGCAGAAGTTCAAA